>NW_022161845.1:0-167770 GCF_008728515.1 Papio anubis
TATCTATCTATCTATCTATCTATCTATCTATCTATCTATCTATCTATCTATCTATATTCATAAATATCACCAAGATGATTACCAAAAAAGAAACACAAGATAAAATTTTTAAATAAATTATTTATTACAATGACAGGAAGACTCTGGATACAAACACATTTGCTAATATAATCACTCATGGCTACCTAGGGCTAGATGTACAAAAGGACACCCATATCTCATCAGGTGAAAGACAATTTTGAGTTTCTGGGTGTAGTGCCAAGTGGTTATGATTACCACGTATGTGGTCCATCCAGTTAACTGTATGACAATTTGCTATTTCAAATTCTGTCATAACAGAAATTACTGAAATATGTTGAATGCCAGTCAATATAAAGAAACCATTTTTAAAGAGACTAGTGAATTTGTGTCATAAACACACTTGTATATGGATATTAGGAGAGCATTGCTTGAATATCTCTAAAACTCTATTTTTAGGAATTAAAAGTTTTCATAGTTAATGATATTGGTCTTCAGAATTCATATTGATAAAAGCAAACTTTAATTAGTCATTTAACATGAAAGTTTAAATTTCAGAGATTCTAACATGTGATGTCGAAAAATCCTAACATTTCCATTTAGTAATGTCAGGGTTGTGCCAATTCTAATTTGCTGTAGCTAGTAATATCAGAAAATATTTATCAGAGATTCAATATTGATTTCATTAGACCTGATAAATGCTAAGTATGGCAACTATTAAAACCTATTGTTATTCTTGTTTCTAAAAGGGAATAATAGGATGTAGCTATAAAAATAATGAAGCTTATTTTTCATAAACATATGATAACTTGAGCATCCAAATAGGTTTTAACAATTAAAAATGCCTCATTTGAGAGGACATACACTTATTTGATATTGCCATCATTCAAAATGCTTTTGGGAGTCCTTACAATGACCTTGACAGCTGGTATACAACATGCTAGAAAATATAATCCATTGCCTAACTTGCTGCCTTCCTTTATTTTGAAACTTGTTTGAAGTGGCTTTTGACTGTTTCTAAAGGAGGGGGAATATATTTATCAGTTTTCAAAAGATGATAATTTTCCATGATTATTCATATTAACACTATGTTAGTTTCTAAAGTTCAACTCAAATGTAATTTCAAGCAGTAAAATCAGATTTTAGGAAACAAAGAATGCACACTGTAATCTACTTTAAGGGAGTCACACTCATTTGACATCTTTATTCTGGTATGTTTATTCAGGTCATCATTAATTACAAGTTCCTTAAGGGTACAGCCCATGTCATTTCAATTACATAGGTCACTTTTCTAATTTCCCTATCTCCTGTCTACTGTATCCCAGCATAAGACCTGAGGCTGGTCCCATGCTCGAAAATGTTTCTTTAACTGAAGTGACTTGAACTTCTCTATTAGATACATACATAGATAGATATAGCTATATATCATATATTTAATGCTTTATATCCCCTTTTCAATTACATAGTTCTCTTTTCTAATTTCCCCCTCTCCTGTCCCCTGCATACCACCATAGGACTTGAGGCTGCTCCTATGCTCAGAAATATGTTTCTTAGATTGAAGTGATTTGAACTTCCCTATTAGATACATAGATAGATAGACATAGCTACATATCATATATTTAATACTTTATATCCTTTTGTCTATGGATTAGGCAATATTTATATTAATAAGATACATAGATTAATAATATTTTGATGATTTTATGTAAATTGAGGAATGGTACAATATAAATCATAGTGAAAAAATCAGATCACCGAAGGCTTTAACAGAAGAGCACTTTATGTCTATTCCTATTTATGCTGTTTGATATATTTTAGTTTTAGAATTCCTGCTAGTCAAGCTTCTTTCTGGGAAAAGACCTACAAGAGTTTATACTTAATAAGGATCAATTGTGATATGCTGCAAGTTGATTCCCCTTCCCTAGTTCATATCTACATGGCCAACAAGATCAACCTTTAGCTAAAGACATTAGCCTCAATGTCATTAGAAGTCCAAATTAACTCTACAGTACGAAGTTTGTCACTCTTATACTTTGTATCACTTATTTGGGCTAATTGATAACTAAATGGAACTGGTTATTTGCTGACAACATTTCATGCTTAGGGATGAGATTTACTGCAGTAATTGATCTGAATTAAAGCATATCCACTAAAACAAAATAGCCTAACCAGACAAATCAAAGTTGGTAAAATTTTAGATTAAATACCTTGAAGCAACATTAAATTTACAAGCATTGTGTACTACATTGGTCTTAACATTGTTTATTATATAATTTAGGGACTAAACGGATAAGAGAAAATTTAAAGCAGTATTGAATTTGTGTCTGTGGACTGGCATTCCCTGTTGGAAATATTAATAGAAAAAGTAAGAAGCGGGAATAGATAATGATCTAGACAATATTTTTCTAAAATTAGATGAATTTGAATATTTTCAATCAGTATGTATTGCATTTTAATCAGCATGTATTAAAATCAGTTTTAATACATGGTCGCTAAAGTATTAGCAAATCTACTACAGCCTAATAACTTGACCAATAACAACAACGCTTTTATACACTAATAAACAGATTGCATCGTTTGGATTTCTTAATTTGTCCAAATTCAGCTCCTACTGATGAGATTCCATTTAAGACACCTTGCAGGGGCAGACCTTTGCTATCCATGAATGATGCCTTGGCTCACCTAGGAGAAAAGCAGATATCTTGGGTTATATGGTGAAATCCAAAAAGAGAAAAAAGAGAAAGACCAAGAGGAGGGGAGGCAGAGAGGAAATGAAGAACAGATACAGAGAGGAGGAAGGGAGAGAATGAGGAAAAAAAGAAAGAAAGGAAGAAACATATTGCTTGTAATTTCTACATGTCTTTTCTATCCTAAAATAAGACAATATAATAAAAATTTACTTGTCTTATAAAGTAGATAAATACACTTTAATTGCACACATTATTAATAGCTTGGGTTTTTTTTTTTTTAACTGCCAAGGAAGATGGAAGTTTTCTATAAGAAAAATTTAGTTTGAAATTGGTAAATTTCCATAAATTTCAAACAGCTTAATTGTTCTTAGGAAAATCCACAACTGCAATTTTAGGGTCAAAATTTATTAGTTGAAATACTGTTTGAGTTAGAGAATCAAAAAAGTATTTATTTCTCAGACTACTTGGATGATTGTCTTTGTAGGCTAAAAAAAGCCACTCATTTAAAATCAAATTGACTACCAAACTAATTGGAACATTGTTCCTTTTTTTTTTTTTTTTTTTTTTTGAGACGGAGTCTCGCTCTGTCGCCCAGGCTGGAGTGCAGTGGCGCGATCTCGGCTCACTGCAAGCTCCGCCTCCCGGGTTCACGCCATTCTCCTGCCTCAGCCTCCCGAGTAGCTGGGACCACAGGCGCCCGCCACCACGCCCGGCTAGTTTTTTGTATTTTTTAGTAGAGACGGGGTTTCACCGTGTTCGCCAGGATGGTCTCGATCTCCTGACCTCGTGATCCGCCCGTCTCGGCCTCCCAAAGTGCTGGGATTACAAGCTTGAGCCACCGCGCCCGGCCACATTGTTCCTTAATAACTATTTCAAAACACATTTATATTAATGACATGTCTATGAATAGTAACTTTCACTCCTACTGGCAAAAACTGTAGTTTAGTTAAACCAATACTGTATACTAACTCTGTGTGTGTGTGTGTGTGTGTGTGTGTATTAATGTATACTTTTACAGTCTTTAAAAAATATGTTGATGTTTGAATTTTGCTCTTGGGTAAATTTTAATAATGTGATATTGTTAAAAACAACTTGAAGAAAGTGCTTATATCTTCCTACTGGAATTGCTCTTAATTCTTCTAGATTTTTTTTTTTTTTTTTTAGCACTACCCATAAGAAGCGTGTTCTCGATGGCCATGATTGATGGGCTGCTCACACATTCCACATTTTTTCTGCTTCATGCATCATCATCAGCCATCTCCAACACTCCAGTCCTGAATCTGTCCTACTTTCTGTTACCTGATTTTTGCTGGTGATTCATGAGCCAGAATAGTAAAAGGAAAAAAAAAAACAAAAAAACTCCACCTTGGCTTTTCACAATGTAGTATCTCCTGGAAACTCTGTGAGAAATCTAGTTTTGGTCATCAGACTCATGCAAATGTAATATTGATTGACAATGATGCATATAGATCTACATACATAACCTGCCTTATAAAAACCACAAAACTGTTCTATTAATGGCAGAATGCATACTGATTATAAACTACTTCAGAATGATGTGGAAACACATAAATGCATTTTGTTGGACTTCTAATTCTCTCTTGTCGCTATTATTTTCAGCAGAAGCTACTTTGGAGTGTGCACTGTTTCTAGTGCACTAAAAAGAAAAATTATTAATTTTCCAAGCCAATATGGTGACAAAAGCTTAAGGTTTCTCATTAACCCTTTCATAAAAAATTGTGACTGTCACACTAAATTTTCTATCATCATGATTTTAAAGATGAGGAGCTAGAAATCCTTAAAAAAAAATTCTGAAGAATTAAAAACGAGCTTTAAGCACTGTGAAAGAAACAGTAAGAAGTTAACCAGCAAAAGGCTCCACTGAGCTATTTTTGTGATAACGTCTTTCAGATTCAGAAGCAACCAGGCCTTAAAGAGCCAAAGAAAGAAAGCCTAATGGCCCTAAAATCTCAAAAAAGGGAACTGCAAGTTCATGATATTGTCTCAGTGCTTCTATTACTAGACATCAAAGTTATTCCCACAGGTTTCAGAAACGTATAAATGCCAGTGAAGGAGCAAGCAGACTTCACAGAGTCTGAGCCGGAAACTTCATTCTGGGATTCACCTGTGAGTCAAAACTCTTTGCTAATGAATTATTCCAAAGAAAAGACATTGCTGAGAGATACTTTTCCCTATCAGACAAGACCTCCAGGTTCACTAGCAGGGTCAAAGTAACAGGAATGCTCTGGTCTAAAGGTGCTTTGCCTACCTTAATGGACTTCAGGCACTCACCTGGGTATACAGCTTGAACCCATAAAGAGATCACAATGGCATGATGAATAAGGTGGAGTGCTCTAGAGACTAGGTGAACAACCACTCCACAAGGCGTCTAAATTGTGACCTACATGCAGACTGCAGCCCATTTACAAATGGGTCATCCTAGTCAATTCAGCGCTGGAGAAGGAGTGATGCCAATACAAAAATAAACAATCTACATACCGAGTTCAAGCCCCATTGTATGCAGAGGTAATACACGAAGTGGTTCTTTCTATTTTATATACATTCAAACAACTTGGCTTTGTTAATGACATTTTAAGACTCTCTATCAACATCTAAATATCAACTTCACTTTTTGCAAAAACTTAGGTTTTCTGTGCTTCAAAGTCCCTTTTGCTTTCTGCATATGAAAATGCGTTTGCATCCACAATACAAAACCAGAAGAGTTAAAGTCAAGTGATGTTTACAGGATTTGCAACGAAGAGAATTTATGTGGAATCAACAATATATAAAGCAATATACTTGAACTGTGCTTGCATGGAAAAACACTTTTTTCCATTTTCTATATGCTGTTCAAACAACTGATCTATTCATTAAAATGATGTAATAATTACATTAGTCATTTAGCATTGCATAGATAAAACCATGTAAGTTCAATATCCATTAAAGTTAGACGATTGACCACATTCAGCTTTGTAACTGGGGGATTTTGCATGTACATAAAAATGTTAAAAGGAATTTTGAATGGGTGAGAACATTCCAGTTGAAAATGGTAAGAATGTGCATTCAGAATCAAATGCACTCTTTTCCATGCAATGACTAAAGAATACACTAACGCAACTACAAGTTTAGCTACTGAAGCACCTCTTCTGGTTTGAGGACATCTTCCCAAATCTCACCACCTAAAAATCCCAAATTTGTTTCTTCTTCTGACTGGGGTAGTTAATATTTCTTCTGACTGGGGTAGTTAATATTTTCCAGAGAAACACCACTCACATGTGGTAAATAGAGGTAACTAAACTGCTAGAGGAATGCTTATGGTTTTGGAGCCCCTACATTTTGAAAGACTTGATATTTTGAAGTTAATGTTTGGGCTTTGAAGAGTGGAAAGTCATGTTTTTATAGTTCAAGAACGTCCTTCTCTGCCACCAAATTCACACAAGAAACATAAAACTTATTTTCCTCCATGTTCAATTTTAAGAATTTCGCCCATCGAATACTCATGCTTCAAGGAAACACACTCTCTCATCAAAATCTTTCTTACTAAACAAGCACCTCTGTCAGAAGTGTCTTAATTTCTTATCACAGAATTTTATCCACACAAGGAGCAATAAATAATTCATGTCACTGCCTCTTTGTTGTGTGTCCCTGAACTGCGCAGAGCTGGAAGGCTGACAGCTGTGTCAGGACAAGCACCAAAGATCTGACATGACAAGTGACTAACAAGTTTCTTTCAGTTCATAGTGAAAGAAGACAATGGCCCAAAGTGCAGAAAGAAATCCTAAAACAAAATAAAACTGTTTCTTTCTTTTTAGCTAAGTGTTTGCTATGAGCTTATTTCCAACCCACAAGCCCTGGTCATTTTATAGGACTGCCCAGCCCCCTTTATTCCTCACACTGGCTTGGCCATTTACTCCTGGCCACGGATCAATATGAGCAATTCTTGGAGAAATACGATGTCTCCATGACAACCAAGCCACAAATTCTCAGTGGAAGGCAGTGAGACCAGTAGTGAACTCTCCAGAGGTTTCTAGGCCTATAAGGCAAGATGTCTTAAAATGCAGGAATGGACCGAGGAAAAAGCCAGAGTAATTCATTCTTTATTACCAGTATAATGATGTCCGATGTATAGAACAGTACTCACTTTTTGAGTTAAGATTTTTTATCAGCACCTATATTTTCTAATTAATCTTTTTTCTTGATAAATGCTTTTGTGTGTATCAATCAGATAGAGAATGTTATATTTGAATCTCACTCCCATTCCATTCATATTAAGCAATGACAGAAATTTATTCTACTTTTGAAATGATATAAAGCTGATCTATTCTTATCAAAAACAATGGACAGTTAGGTAAAAACTTGACTCATAGATTTACCTGCCTGACAAAATGAGTAATGGAAAACTGTGTATTAAGACATTTTTAAAACCTAATGAAAATTTGGCAAAATTAGTCAAAACTAAAAGTAATGGATAAATAATTTTTATTATAGAAATTTAACACTACCATTTACCCTCTCCCTTTTAGAATGAGACTCATCTACATTTTTCTTTTAGCTGTTATGGCAGGGGGTGGGGTTAACTTGCTCATTAAACATTTCTATCATTACTAAAGATGCCATTTCTCAGTTCCATGGGATCTGAACGTAGAAGTGTGATTGAGAACAGGCACACGGCAGCAGTCTATCTTCGGAGGAATCTTGGTGGAGTGAAGAGGACTGATACACAATGCCATCGCCACTGTGCCTATTGGGGTTCCGAGATGACTTAGGGGACCTGACATAGATTGCAGGCTGCACCTTTCAGTGAAAATTAAATCTCAGTAGCTCTCCTTGGGGAAGAATCAGGGGACTGTTTGCAGCTGCCCCCTGTCAACGAAGGCTACAAGATTTGGAAATCTCTTAACTAAGCTGACAGGCCACAGAGAGGATGAATCAAAAATATGATACATGGATCAGCACACAAAGATGTGAGAGGGTAGAGGGTACACAGGAGCCAGATAAAACAGGAACCACAAATATTAAGTGGAGGAGATATTTAACTCTTTCATTCATGATCATAAGGTACCTTCTAGCACCTTATAACTTTATAATTATCCAGGAATGTTCACTCAACTTTTACAAGATTTTTTGCTTCTAATTCATTAGTTGTTAAGGCTAGGCATGCTTCAAAACGAAACAAAAATAGACACAGAAATCTATGTATACGTGTTTCTAGCTGTAACCTTCTAGTACATTTCTCTCATTTCTATAAAGGATATATACAAATATGTAACTTTGACAAAGAATAGCTTTTATTGCATGAGAGAAGGGTTACTATTTTCTAGACTTTATTTTTCCCTAAACATTTGACAGTATTCATTACCATTATGCTAAAATCCTCTCATCCCAGTTACAGTCCTGTTTGTTTCTAGGAAGGTAAATTGAACTGTAATTATGACAATTTCTCTTTTCACCCCCGTCTGTCCACTTCCTCTCCCCTCTTGTTAGATCCCATTATTTGAAATACTGAAAATGTTGCCATTTCTCTATAGTTTCCAATCTCTGGCTCTATTAACCATTTAGCCTAAAATTGATGATAATGAACTAATAGTGTCAGCTTCCCTTCTCAGTCATAAAGCCTTTGTACTTCCTCCAACTGAATTCTTGATGAAAGAGGAAGAGATAACAGCTCCACACTGTGACCCCTGGAGGTGACCATTAATTTGACAGTGCAGCTGCTAAGAGAAAACAGCATTACAATGTCCTCTCCCCTCACCCCCTTCCAAGGACCCCAAAGCTGTGTCAAATTTATCATTTTATACTTGACTATTTTTAAATGGCTTTCACCTGGACTCTCAGACTCTTCCAAGACACATCTGTCAGGCATGTCCTCCACGTCTTGGAAGTTTGCCGAGTTTGAGTTGCTGTCATGCTTGACCGGACTGACTGGAGCTATTAAAAGAGAGAGAGAGAGAGAGAGAGAGAGAGAGAGAGAGAGAGAGAAGAGGGAGGATGAAAAAGTAGTAGCAAATACCATTAAAACATTTCCTTCCAGTTCCACAGATATTTCCAGGGACACACTATGTAAACACAAATAATAAATTGAAATAAAATGTATCCTCTAAGTATTTATTGGCAGACATGTAATTAGCTGAAAAATCTATAGATGTGACTTTATCTTAGAAGAAAAATAAGTTCACGGCATCAGCTTAAAAGCTACAAAGTAACAAAGTGATCTCTTCGAAGTAGAAATCGTATTTTTAATGCATAAATCTAAAACAATATAGTCAATTAACGGCAATAGAACACAGAGAGAAGAACATCAGGCTAGTCAATTAGGAAGACCAGCTCTGTACTGGTGGCAATGGTTCCTCTCATTGCACAAATCACAGCTAATGAACATTTTGTGCACATTTCGGCTCTCTTTCATTAAATTAAAAACTATGGTACCAAACACCAGAAAAACTAGTAGTATAAAAAGTAAATTTTAAAATGTAGCAGGAATATACACTGAAAATTGTAATAAGAAGGGCTGTTGTTTCAAATGGTAGGTCTCCAGACAACCAAACTATCGTGAGATATTGTAGGATTATGACCAGAAACAGAAGCTAGTACAGAAGTCTAAAATTTCCTATAAACCCATGGTATCCACTGATTCTGTTTGAGAAACAGACTCAAGTTTCCACATTTTTCCACAAGTTGTAATACTTGCTCTATGTCGTCTCCAGGAAGTAACATATTTCCATATTACATTTGTTCTAGAAAATAATTGTCAGAAAAAGTGGGCCTTGTCTTCATGAAGAAGCTCAGTGAAAAAGCAAAACAAGCCTGCAATAGCATAAATTAGGTCACAATTAAGCCAAACGTTCTAAATATATAGATACTGTTGAGTACAATGGAATTTTATTTCTTGTAAGTTGCTGCAGTAAACACCACCACTGATTTGATAACACATGCAACATATTTATAAGCCATAAATGCAATAAACAAAATATATATTTACAATCATACATAAGATGTTTGTTGGCACAGGGGAGTGGGCCTGGACACTGTTTCTAAACTTCTGTTAGGAGACAAGAAAGCAAGGCAGAGGCTGAGACTGTGCTCCTTCACACATTTGGTACATGACACAACAGTGTTCCACCTAAGGTCCAGGCAGCATTAGTAGTGTTCAGACCTGGCACACTCCTCCACTTGTTTTAATGGAGTATGCATAGCACTGATGTTTGTAACCTGAAGACCACATAGACAAACTTTACAGAAGACTAGTAACACGATTCTGGTTTAAATTCTCCCTCTAGATTGTGTCACCAACTCTCTCAGTACACAGATATGACTTCTCTGTTCTATCAAAATCCCAGCGTAGTTAGAATTCACTACTTCTTTAAAACCTTTTTTGGGGAACAAAATGTAAGAAAAGCACGAAATTGCTATTTTCAATAATAAATCTGATCTTTTCATTTTAATTCATACATTTCTGTGGACTTCATATGCAACAGTGTCTAAGCCATAGAAGGTGTTCTTGAAGGATCTGTGAAATGAATGAATGAACACATGAATGATGCAGAGGTACCATGCTAAATGTCCTCCTAATCCAAGAGGATATGTGCTTTCAATTATCTTTTCAATGAGTCTGTTCAATTTCTTGTTAGGCCAAATTGAGACCAAGGATGCATGTTTGCAAAATGGTGATGTGGGTTAGTTTGTGACACTGAAGGAGAGGATGTGTGGCCTATGTAATTATTGATGTAGCTGAGTTTAATTTTCTTCAGTTTAGGTCATACTTACAGATTATTTTTGAATCCATAGATTTTTTTGTGAAATGTTTAAGTGGTATAGTTAAATGTATCAGTTTCATTCAGAATACCATTATGTTGGTCAAGATTTCCTGGCCTACTTTAATGATTTTTATCTCTGTATATCTTACTTGATAATTTTCTGAAATATTTACATTGGTATTTGTAAAAGGAAATAAATCATATAGCTAAATCTATTACTAAAAGCCAATGAGGTAGCACCTCTATTGATTTGGGCAAATGCATTGCACTTGCCATCCAACACACTATTCTTTCATAATTTAAAACATTCTTCCATTCATTCATTTATTCATTCCTTCAAAAAATATTTATCAAGCACCAAATAAATATTCAGAAGATACTGTTTTAAATCAGGGACCTCACAGAGGAAGAGGACATGGTATTAGACAAAGTATATGTCTGCAACCATTCTTTGTGGCAATAAAGTGGTCCAAGAATGAACTGACATCCCAAACCTCTCAAAAACGCCAGAAAGTTAGGTGTAGTTTTAGCTGCATGATCTTCATTAAACTCACACTAGTAGGTACCAGGCTACTACTTTGCTTCCACCTCTGATTTTGGAGGGTCTGGCTTGTGTGGGGGAGGGGAAATAAAGAAGGTTATTCTTCAGATATTGTACTTGGTTACAGATTAGTTTCCAAATTTGAAATGATACAAGCTTTGTCATTTTTACTGGGTAGTTCCTAGGGCAACCAATTACATTTACTGTAGAAGAAAGAGCTACATTCTGCCAGTTGGGAATAGCAGGCATTGGAGAGGTTAATTACTGCCATTCTACATTTTCTTTGTTTGTTTCTTTCTTTCTTTGATAGGCTAATCCTTGCAATTGTTCTTTTGGGTGTCTCCTGTGATGTTTCATCATTGAACTCTGACATGATATGTGACCAAGGCTTCTCTAATGAATCACTTCAACAATGATGAATCAACAAATATTGATCTAGTGTTTATTATGGGTAGAGCTCTGTGTTGGACTGTGAGGGGTAAAGACATGAAGGCACTTTTAATGTGCCCTCATACAACTTGTGCTCTAGTTGAGGTATGATGAAAAGTAACTAGTAGGAGCACTGGAGACAACATTCTAAGAGGGACATGGTTTTTAGTAGTGCAGAGGCGAATTCTTCTACAACAGAGTAGTCTCAAGGTAAAATTTGAATTAGACCTCCTTGAGTAGGAATGTGGAAAACCCAAAGGGAGCTCATTCAAGGCAAAAGAAAAGGGTGTGAACCTAGGCATGACCAAAGATACACATTAGCCTAGTGCCACGGATATACTCGTTAAAGCTGCTGCCTACTTTGGTATGCATTTTTAATGAATTCTCTTTACATGTCTCTTTGAGCTTTTTCTAAATTGCTGTTGTTAGCTAATTCTTCTCACCTGTGAAAGTTAGCTATAGACAGGTTTTTCCTTGCTTTAGATAGTCAATAATTTGATCTTTACTGATGGTGGGCCCATTTATCACAGTAAGTTGTCCTTTTACTATACATATTGACTTTTATTTATCAATACCAAAGTCCATTTGTAGCTCATCACTAAAGTTCTTGGATATTTTCAGTAGTTTTTGAAGGTGCATTTCAGAGCCTGGCAGGGAGATACTTTTGACATCAATATAATGCAAATGGTTGCTACACTCATCTTTAGTTTAAAATCAACTGTTATTTCCTTTGTAATGGATTCTGAAATAGTCCAGATTTGGAGGTAAGGGGCAAAAAAGACAAACTCTTCTTGACAGTTCTGCCACTGAAAGATGTAAGGCTATTCCATTTACTCATCACATGCCTCAAAATATTGATGACTGAAGGGCCAGTGTTCTAAATATCTTTGCAATATCTTTGGTAGCTAGATAAGAGAGGAATCCATGAACTTTGTATGGATGTGTTTCACTATGGTGCATTTAACTATTAGTGTAATTCTTCTAGATCCTAAAGAAATGAATTGTTCGACCAAAGACAACATGAAATCAATAGTTTTTAAATCACATTCGAGAACACTGTAAGAGGAAATTCAGGAGATAGTATGAGGAAGACTCTATAGCAGGATTTGTTGTTAAAATTTAAAAAGTGGTAGCAGGGCCATCAGTGGTAATACTCCTCCACCTGCTCTGTTCTCTATTTTTGGTTTCAGTTAACCTCTTAAAAACTCCCTTCTCCCCTTTTCTCATTACGTGCAGAAAGATGGTATTAGCTGTTAAAGGGGGCTAGGCCTGGGCAGCAAACAACTCCCCCCAAAAACATCTCCACGTCCCCAGCAAAAGAGTGGCCACTAGAAAAAAGTTTCCACCCACATCCACAAACAGTGGCTGGATCTTCCAAGCTAGGCGACTGCTGTTGGACAGACGGAGCCCATTAAAAAAATCCTATAATTCACAGTATGAATAAAATCTACAGTCCTAAATAACATTTTCAATACAATGACTTATGAATGATTTAAAAATAGATCTCATTCATCATCTGTATCGTGGCTTTTTGGACTTAATGAGGATATATATAGGAAAATCATTAATAAAAAGAGCAGTTTGAAATGTTGGGCAACTGAATAGAATAAACCACTGTAGTTACCAGACAAAATCCAAACAAAAATCTTAATTACACACTAATCAGGAGCACAAAAATAATGTACAGGATGCAGAGGTCAGGAAACGCTAAAAGATAGCTCAGGCCTGTGAAATAAGCAGTGAAAACTCTAAGACCTGAGTTCAACACTACTAGCTCAATATGGTAGCCAAGAGTTGAATACCATCCTGCTTTATACTTCAAATCTCTCTCCAATTTTAAAGAGTCATTATAAAATAAACTAAAATATAGCATTCTAGAAGTATGGAAGTGAGAAAGCTGCACACAGTTCAGGTAGAAGAAAATATTAATGCAAAACTGGCAGATCTCAAAAGACTGCAAGGTATTTTAAACCAGAGGGAGGCATAATCTGTGAAAAAACATTAAGGGGTAACACCAAATTTGCAAACAAAGACAAAGTCATTTGAACAGACTCCAAATTCAGTTTATAAGTGGAATCTCTCTGGACAGATGTCTTATCAGGAAAACGTGTCTGGCTAAAGAGCTATGTACACATCACCCTTATTTTAAGAGTATCTAGCCGGGCGCGGTGGCTCAAGCCTGTAATCCCAGCACTTTGGGAGGCCGAGACGGGTGGATCATGAGGTCAGGAGATCGAGACTATCTTGGCTAACGTGGTGAAACTCCATATCTACTAAAAAATACAAAAAAATATTCATTTAAATACACACAGAGAGGATTAAATTATTGACTATTTAGGCTTAGGGGAAAAATCTGTCTATAGCTAACTTCCACAGGTGAGAAATATGGCTAGACCACCCAGCCAAGTTCAGGGAAGACAAATGAGAAAGAGGTATAAATTGCTTACTAAATCTTTTAAAACATGGTTGTATGCCTCTCAAATACAAATATTGTTCTGTTATTCAGGATTTTGAGCAAAGGGCTGCCTCAGTAAGGCTGATAAGCAATACTGCACTTCTAGCCTAATGCAAGGCACAAGGTAGGTACTCAAGAGTATTTATCAAATGACTGGGTGAAACTGCTAACAAGGATTCCTAAGAAGTAAAACAAATAAAAACTTTTTAAAAATCAATGATTAATTTCACTTGCAGTTTTAAGGGAAAAATCTTGAGGTCTAGCTAGGGTTTACAACTCAAGCTTAATCATACATGTCCAAAAACCTCTTATTAATGCCAACAGGAAGTCTGCACAAAGAAGGAAACCCCGTCTGACTTATTTTTGGATGGAAAATAATATTCCACACTGGTCAGCCTCCATATATATTTATTTATTTAAAAAAGAATATTAAAAATTTTTCATTGAAGAGATGAACTTATGAGTTCCCAGGGAGGGAATGTGTTGTATTGTTAAAAAAAAAAAAAAAAAAAAAAAAAAAAAAAAAAATCCTTAAACCAGAAGATCTGGGTTTCAATCTTACCTCTGCTCCTAATAGTGCAATCTTGGGCATGTCATTTCACTTTCCTAAACTCAAGTTCTTTCCTTTATAAAATGTGGGAGTTGAAGTACACAGCCTCTTTGATACCTTCCAGCTTTGAGACTCAAATATTCTGCCAACTAAGAATCCAAGACCAACCAACTACTGAGTATACAATTGAACAGGATACCAAGAGGGTAAATAGCCACTACACTAGTGTGGGAACTAATGAGGACTTCTGAGGCCCTTTCTGAATTAAGGAAGATTGGCATTTTCCCAAAAGAGAAAGTGTTCCTTCTTGGTTTCAGTTTCCCAGCGATAAGGAGGTTCTCAATGATTGTTTGTTGAACAAATGGACAAGGTTATGGAGCAGTGTGGTGTTCCTGTGGACTCATACTCTCCTCAATCCAAAGGCAGAATCAGTATACTCCCAACTCTTTCCATTCCTTTTATATGTAAGGATGGGGTCCATGAAGTCATTTTGTCTTAGTCAAGCCAGGCATGAAAGCCAACTCAAATAAAATTATCTAAACTCTCAGAATCTGAAAGAGACTATAAGGATATAGGACGGAGGGAGTATTACAAAGAGAAAATGTGTAGGTTGGGAAGCAGAAAAGAAGAGTAACAGGGAATGGCACAACTGCATTCCTTCCTCCTGATACATTTCCTCACTCCCAACCAGGGTAATTTTAAGAGTTCCCATTGGGAGGTTTGCCTGGATTCCTTTATGTTCTTCTTCGGAAGACCATTTTTTGTGGCAAGCAGTGTTCCAAGGAGAGAGCTGGTGAGTAGATGAGCAGATACTTAAAGAAAATTTCAATAATTTCCATGACTTTGGTCTGTGAATATTACTGAGTAAATCTCTTCTTTACCAAATTGTAGATAAATATATAAAATAAGAAGTAATGTTTCTTTTTTTATATATTTATCTACAATTTAGTAAAGAAGAGAATTTCTAGATACAAGAAGTTAGTTGGTCAAATCAGTAAGCTCAATTCCAGTTTTTGATACTACAGAGATAATGAAGAAAAAGAGATTCAGAAATATCTCAAAGGATCTGTTCATCACTAAAAGCAGTATGGTGGTGAATGATGGCTAAGAATGTATAGAAATTAATTTGCACTCTTTATGCAATTTAGGTTCTGCAAAGTCATTTGTTTTCTATGGTAAATACAGAAATGTATTAATTTTACTTACTGTTCGCAAGTTCAAGAAAATACTAAGTTGAAAGCAGGAATATATTCAAAGAAGAAAACAAATAGATACCCACATATTCATAAATTGAAGAACAGTCAGTAAAGGGAAAACTCTGGGAGGAATTTATAGTAAACTTCCCAGCTTGTACTTGAAAATTTAGAAGGAGGCCAGGAAAACAAAAGACCCTTCAATCAGAAGAGCATCATGCTAACATTTGAGACTAGAGATAAACATGATTTATATATGAACTTAAGATAAGAATTCACATCACAGGGCAATTTAAACCAAGGAAAAGCACCAAAAAACACTCCCCTCTTCAATCAGTAGGAGAGAAAACTGTTAAATGGCACTAGCACTGGAATTCGTAAGAGCAGCAACCTTTCCGCACACTGAACCTAAGACAACACCATCAGTGTGGGGAGAATGGTTGGCAGGCAGTCTCAAATTCCCAGCTGATAGTCATCTCTATCTCAAGGGAAAGCGTTTGTCTCAGATGGTTAGTCAAGTGTCAGAGCTCTTTCATCTCCTGGATAGGAAATGGAAAATAAGAAAATCACATTATCTAGACTACGGCTCCGTTTTTTAGTTCTTTGTCAACATTAAGAAGGATGCAAGGAAGAACATGTCTGAGTTACCATATTTCGTATCATTAGGCTGAGTTACTCTGAATGTGACTATTTTTATTTGAATGACATCAAAGTGGTATGTTAGTGTACTTGAAAACATATTGAGATTGAATGAAAGATATGCTTGGATGTTGATAAGTATTTTACCACAATATGATAATATAATCAGTAGTGAGCATCACTTTCTCACACCCCACACCCCCCCATATGCATTTACACAAGACATGGAAAGCATAGGTGGTCTGTTGGCATCAGCTGGTTCTTACAGTCACACATCTCAATGTAGCCACTCATTTAAAAGTATTAGTTTTATTGAGAGATAAATAACAGAAAGATGCCTTCTCAAATCCTCAGGCTGTCTCACTGCATAACACTCAGTATTTGGACTAATATCTCCAAGAGATGGTTGCTGAAAATATGAAAGTGACTTTGATAAGCAGTAGAGTCTCATGTGATATTATACAAACTAGTGACATCTATAAATAAAGGATAGGAGAAACATACCTAAAGAAAGTCAAGTTTTAAAGAGCAAACATGCATGTGTATAAAGGGAAACTAGTAAATATAATCAAATGATACTTCTAGAAAGCTAGGTTCCATACAAAAACATGTTATCATATTGGAGAGCTAAGAAATAGGAAACAAAGGGTAGGAGATGAATAGATATTTCTAGATAATACAGTTTCCTAGATTAGTGTAAAATCTCTCTCTTAATATAGTTTTACACATTGTTTGGAAGAACGCATGGTAAATCTCCAGGAGACTGAGGGTTCCTGAGTTGTGAAATGTTAGACTAATTAGATTAGTTATAGAAAAAAATGGTAAGGCAGAATGAATGAGAATAAATGTTGCACATACATTGCAGTAAAGTTTGGAAAACATTTAGAGGAAACATAACCCAAAGTATATGTGATACACTAATCATTAGAGAAATGCAAATTAAAACTACAATGAGTGATCATCTCACTCTAGTCAAAATGGCTTTTAGACAAAAGACAGGCAATAATGAATGCTGTCAAGGATGTGGAGAAAGGAGAACCCTCATACACTGTTGGTGGGAGTGTAAATTAGTAGAGCTACCATGGAGAACAGTATGGAGGTTTCTCAAAAACTAAAAATAGAACTACCATATAATCCAGCAGTCCCACTGTGGGGTACATGTCCAAAACAAAGGAAATCAGTATGTCAAAGGGATATCTGTACTCCCATGTTTACTGTAGCACTATTCACTAAAGTCAAGATGTAGAATCAACCCAACTGTTCATCAGTGGATGAATAGATAAAGAAAATCTGGTACTATACAAAATGGAATATTATTCAGTCATAAAATAATGAACTTCTATCATTTGCAACCATATGAAGGAACTGGAGGGACATTATATTAACTGAAATAAGTCAGGTACAGAAAAACAAATATTGCATGTTCTCACTAATATATAAGAGCTAAGAAAATATTGAACTCATAGAGCTAGACAGTAGAATGATGGTAACTAAAAGAAGGTTAGTGAGAAGTGGGGGATAAGAAGGGATGGTTAATGAGTACAAAAATACAGTAAGATAGAAGGAATAAGATCTAGTGTTTGGTAGACTATAGTTAACAATAACTATTGTACCTTTCAAAATAACAAAAAGAGTGGAATTCGAATGTTCCTAACACAAAGAGATAATAAGTGCTTGAAGTGATGGAAACCCAATTACCCTGATTTCATCATTATACATGTATACTTATGTGAAAATATCACATGTAACCCAAAAATATGTATAAGTGGTATGTATTTGTAATAACTACAAATAAAAAATTCAAAATAACCCTAAGTATATGTAATAAGAACATGGCACTGAGCTATCATTTGTTATGACTCAAGGACATTGTGTCAATGTAAAAATGTAGGCAAATGCCTAACAGAAGGGTGGTGCTTTAGGAAGGAGGATGAGCAACACAATCAACCAACCACAAGAAAACCAAGTAAGCCCATGAGGACTCCACACTTGGAACACTGTGTGTGTCTCCAGTTACCATTGCCCATGCAGAAGACAATGGAATTTAAGAGGCCATCCAAAGGTCTGGGAGGAAGTAATGGGGAGGAGAGTTTATTTATATAAAAATATCTCTAGAAGAGATTAAGAAGACAAAGACTCTAGTCTGACAGTAAATCTGAAGAAGAGTACGATTGATATTTGTAAAACTGCTAAAATGTTATATATACCTATGACTGTCATCTTCTCACTTCCATTCCTTCAACCCATTAAGATGATTATATTCTCCTTCTATTTGACATTACCAGAGTCACTCTTCTATTTTAATTATCCAATAGTAGGTATCTTTCCCTCCAGCCATTCTTTAAACTAAGATAAGTCATATCCCTAAAACCAAGGTCTGATCATGTATTTCCTATGTAGAAAACCCACAAGGACCTTTGTTCACTCAGCAATGAAAGATTCTGAAGCCATGGATTTCACGGCCTTTTGCAATATAATCTCAACTCACATTTAGTGATTTCTCACTAGATGCTACCCCTCTCTTTATCCTTCCAATCTCAGCCTCTGATATCATCACTACAGTTAGATGAGACTGCTCACTGTCCCCTGGATATGCCATTTATTTTCTGCATTTTGCCTTTGCACAGATTCCCAGTTTGAGATATCCCCTCTAACATCAATCTTCAAATCTCTGCTCTCTAAAATACTACTTTTTATTGAAGACTTAGCTGAAATTTCACCTTTCTGTGAAATCTTCATCAATCTGCCAGTTAACATTAATTTTTCTCCTCTTTTCTGTATTCCTTAGCACTTTATTTGGCCTGTGTTATACTTCTAATCCCATTCTTTGGGTCTCATTTCTGACTACCTCACTGGGGTACAGTAATAGGGAAGCAGACATTTTAGACACATTTTGAGACTTTGAGGTTGATGTTATGAGGATAACTTTGCCTCTATACAATGGAACCTCTGGTGCCGAAATCAGAAGACTGAGCTAGAAGAATCAGAGACCTGACCCAATGTGTCAGTTTCTGTCATCTTTAGCTTATCTCAGACACCTGGAAACTTACAGATTATATGTTTGCTCCACAAACATGATGAGTCTAATGCTCACGGGACAGCTTACTTCCAGGTAGTGATGACTGAAGAAGTCTACTTTATTTGTACTGAATGTTTATGTAGCATTGGGTGGATCATATTATGCAATATCTCTAGGCCAAAGCATCATTTTCCCAACATTCACTTTCCTAACCTTCAAATAACTTTATAAAATAATACAAGTCATACGTTGCAAAAGGTTACCCTTCTCCCTACAACAGAAGGGGAAATTCACGGATTTCCACTCCCTTTTCCTTATCCTCATAAATCATAAAGTTAAATTTACCCTAGGGATTTTATTTCTCTGAACTCAATGTACAAGCATAAAACAAATTTTGTTCTCACAGGACATCCCATTTTTGTTTCATTAGTTCAAGGAAAGGGTCACTCAATTTTTAAAGCATTTGGTTTGATCTTTGCTATGATTCATGCTACCTAACATCCACAGACACACTCTATATACTGAAACGTATCTTATATATAAAATGTGTCTCCATGGACCCCATAATGGTGGTACTTCCACGCAAAGTACTCAAAAGCTGTATTATGGATACATGAGTCTAGGTAGGGTGACCAGAAGTAGAAAATTAATTTTGTTGAATATTTAAATAATTGTTGTTTTGCCCAAGTTCCTATTCCACGATAAATTTCTTTTTCTTCTTGTGAAAGGTAAAATACTTCCCTGAGGCTATGGGAGGAAATGCTTTAAAAAATTTCACCAAATATGAGGCCTAGATTATCCTAGTTCTATTTTATACATTTTAATTCTGTGTTCAACCATCGCACTGATATTTCATTCTGCAGAGAGGGAGGTGATAAAAAATTTTTATTAATGTAATAAAGGAAAAAAGGAATAAAGAGGATTTGTCATAATTTAACTAGATAAAAAGAATTCTTGTGATCATAATGTAATATTAGACTATGAGCTCTAAAAGAATACTGAATTATGGAAACATGATTTTTACATAATAGAACCATTTACACATAGAATTTAATCCTATTAAACAATAATTCTTAAGGTTCTATTGGCTTATATACATTTTTGTCTCTAAATCCTTTCCAAGTTATTTTAAAATGTTTCCACATTGTATTGCCATGGAAGACATTGTCCTTTCCCCCTTCTAATGATCAAAATTCTATTCCCCATGCTGAGTATCTATGGGGAACCATGATCATCAGCCTTTGCAGAGAACTTCTCTTTATGAGTTTAAGATCACAGAGATTTATTTGCAAAAACAAATAGGGAGAGAGATTCGGCTTAAAATTTTTTACCAGATTATGGCCATTATTTAGTCTTAAAACCCTAAAGGTCTTAGATAGGAGGGTCAAACTTAGCAGAGCACTGTTGGAGCCTGCAAATGGCAGCTGAATCTGGGAGGAATCAGTTATCTCCAGGGCATTTCTCTCCTACCCCACAGTAAAGAAGTTGTCCAATTTAGAGGCATTTTGTAGAGCTAGAGGAAGGAGGTAAACAAACATGTTTAGAATTCCATTTCATTGACAAATCTGAAACACAGATCAAATTGGTCTTATTCCAGGACTAAACAGCCTCCAAAATCATCTCATTCTGTGCAGCAGAGTCTCAGAGCTTCCAACCCACCTATGGCACAAGATCCTGGCCTCCAGTCAGCCAGCTAGTTATCCATGGAAGTGGCTCAAGGCTGACACTGAGATTGACTGGTTCACACTAATTTACTTCACACAGATTCCATTTATCTCCTAGAAGATCCCCTGGCAGCAGCTTATAATGGCATATCCTAGGATGCCTGCCTGCATGCGTGTTTAAAGCAGCAGCGCTTGATGAATCTGAGTCCAGAAAACAGTTCACAGATTGAGGAGTAGGTGCAATCAGAAAACATCAAGAGGCACAGCTGGGACTTGGTGGCTTGCTTGACTGGTCAGAGCAGCTGAGCATTAAGTGTGTCTGCTTTTCTCCTGGCTGCTCACCATCACTGGGACAAATGAGAGAGCCACCCCCTTTTTCCTTTATCAGTCACCCTCCAAAGGAAAAGAGAAAAGAAAGTATGTCACCATCCAAGTAGCATGTGCAGCTGTAGAGAAGGCTAATTTGATCATTTGCCTTTACTCCTTAAATACTTCGATATTGTTAATTTCAGTAAAACTACAGCTGTTAGTTGTAAGGTTAAGTTGTTCAATGGCTGGACTGGCAAAATGTAGTTAGAAAAAGTGGAAGAGAACTTCAACTTATTTTATTTACTTTCAACAATGAGTGAGACGCTATGATCATGGGGCTCGTCAGTCGACCTCCAAAGAAAGGAAGGGTGCCTTTCTGGTTGCTCTCCTATGTCTACAAGAGAGCTTGGGGAAAGACACAAAAAAGCTGAATATTTATCTGATGAGTAAATGGGTGGATGAATGTATGAACAAACAAGTCACTGTTCTCCAGTTGACGTTTTAGAAGTGTGGTGAACCATTGCACAGTAACATGGTCAGCCTCCAAAGGTGGAGAGAATTGAGATCTTTGAACGGCATTGAAGCTAAAAGTTTTAAACAATGACAATTCAAATCTACAAAAGCAGTGACAAACCACATTTAGCACTTATAAGGTTAAACACTGGACTGCAGTAGCTGGTTGATGGTAAAAAGTAGGATTAAGGCTTTTGCATGAGCCTTAACATGATCGTGTCGTCTGTCTGCTGCCTTAAGCTTTGAAAAACAACTGGGATCATCTTCTTATAAGCTCCAACTCAAAGATGTTTAAGCAGTCCACAATCCAATTAAACAGAGGTAAATAGAAGGAAGAATTGTACTGAGCACCATCATCACGTTTTTTCTTAATGAAAAACAGCGTAATTAGGGGTTACATAGCTCCTTAATCTCACATTAAATCTAATAGATTGCTGACTTATACTGAGCATGACAGTCCCAGCTTTCTATATTGGTGTGCTTAATTTTAGGTCATTATCGTTTATTATGTGACTTGTAATCCTTAAAGCCCATGATTGTGTCTGGATATTTGGCAAGGATTGTACTTGGTAATACAAGGATTCTGCTTCTAAGAGTGATGGTTTAATTGAATGACATTGTATAATTATTAGATGTGCAGAGAATTACATATATTGCTTTCCTTTTTTAATCGGCTGGTTTCTTATAAGTGTTTCCTTCAGCAAACATTGTTCAAGATTATTATTGAGTTTTAGGGCCTCTTCTGAAAAGGACAGCTTTCACAAATGAAAGACAAGTAGTTTATTGTTACAGAAATGTATCTAAATGCTATTAAAATGCCCAGTTCAAATACAATCCTGGCTCATCTACAAACTGGGTGACCTTGGTCATGTTACTTTACCTTTCTGTCTCTGTTTCTTCATTTACAAAATAGCAATAATGATGGTGCCTACCAGGTGCCAGAAACTGTTGTTACAATTATATGAGTTAAAACATGTAAAGTGCTCAAATGTAGATGGTCTAAGTAAATTCAGTATTATTACTATTTGTATATCTTTTTTTGTCTAGAAATATGCATAAATGTAAATAAGATGTCCAGGCTTAAGGTCAAGACACTTTATTTTATTTTACTAGCAATGTAGTAATATCTAAAATTTCTCTGACCTAGTAATATAAGAAATATTTTAAATAGCTATATTATCTTGATCTTCATTGAAGACTGTAGAAATCTACAAGTTATTGTTAGGGGCCCCCTTTTATTTCACCAGTTTAAAGAGGCATGTCCATTTGTATCCATGTAATGGTATCTATTAACTAAATAAAAACCCGTCCAAAGTCATCTGTAATTCTCTTTTTTCATACCAAGAGTGCTGAATATGGAAGGAAGTAAAAGTGATTTCTGACAATGCTGACCAGATAACATAGAACCTCACTGGAAAGTTATTCTAAACAGCTTTTTTTTTTTTTTTTTTTTTTTTTTTTTGCTGATAAATTAAATAAAAGTTAAATGGAATGGAAATGATGATATGGTGATATAATTTACATATATGTATTACCCTTTTAGAGAACTGATTTGGGTTCAGAAATTTAAATTATTGTATGTGCACAAATTTCAGCTTATGGATATGATTAGATCATAACATTTGAAATGAGCAAGTGTGTATAATCTTTTATATTTGAAAGTAAGAACAGGTCTTGCACCATCACTTGTGCATGGTTCCTGATTGCTGCTTTTTTACTGGTCTCCATTCACACATTAGGATTTAAGAAACGCTAGTATTGAAACCGAAAGTCTAATGCAGCTCAGCTCCATCAATGGCAAATGCATTAGTGGAGGAGGTCATTTGATGGAGTATATATCTAACACACAGAAACAGTGGTTTACTTGTTATTAACATTCTTCTTTTTCATTTCCAGGGTAGAAAGCACTATAAAACCTCATATAAAATAGCATCAAAAAACTTCCTTTTTCTTGAACACCAGGTTAACATTGGGGGATGCGGAATGCATTATTATATCCATTTTAATTAATTTTAAAGGTGAAAAATAGATTTATTTTGGTTTATTATAAAAAGTTTTTCACTGTATTTTTATCTTGTTTGACCCAATATTTATACTGCTACCCGCCCCACCCCACCCACCGCTAGACACACAGCAGATCACAGAATGAATCCGGTCACTGCATGGCTCTGATCCTTCTATAAAAGCGGCTGATATAACTGGATCAGAGACGTCATGATTGGTCTCAGTAAGTACATTTAGATATAAGTAGTGCCTTGCTTTTGGTCTTTACAACACATACTCCGTGAAAATCATTAATGTGAACTTACAGATAATAGCAATATTCCATATTTGAGCAAATTTCAAAATAGTGATAGAATAAGAAGTGGGTCAAGTTACTCACAAGGAAAAAAATAAAATTGTCAAAAGATTCTGATGATAACAATTCACACCAGAAAATAAAGTAACATGCTTAAAAATTTAAAAGAAAGAAAAAAAATTGAACTAAGATTTCCTATCCAGCAAAATTGACTTTTAACTAGAAAGGCTGCAAGCTAATATACACATGCAATAACTTAAGAAATATTGTTTAAATATGCCTTTTTTGGGTGACCTACTAAAAATGAGCTTTAGATAACTAGAATAATTGAAAAGCCATCAACATCAGAATAGGAAGTAAGCACTAAATACACATTTACCTGTAGAACTAAAATCAAATGATGGTTATAGAAATATGGCTGTATTCTCTTACAGTTCATAGAACAACTATGAAAAATGCAGGTGATCAGAGGGATATGGAGAGTGCATAAAAAGCTGGATAAGTTGAGTAATTACATAGTAATACACATACTTAGTAGTATATGTATTACCTGAGAGTAAAAGAGTATCATTTCAAATTAGATGCTGGAAGAGAGAAAGCAAAAATGTTAGTAGCAAATTATTTCATTATTGCTAATAGTTGAGGGCTACCTGGCAATGAGAAGAAAGGTAATATATAATGGTTTTAGCATAAAGGTAAACATTAAGAAAAAAAAAACTACCAAATACTCCCTCAATACATACATACAGAAAAAGAGAGAGAGACATTTTGAGGAAAATACAATGAAATAGATGACATAGTAAAAGAATATATATAGTTTCATATATTTGTGTCCATATACAAACGTATCAACATTATCAATAAATGTTAATGGACTTAATTTACCTCTGAGCATAAAAGACATTAAGATAGACTAACAAAGTAAAATCTAACACGATGATGTTTTTAAAAAGATACATCAAAAACAAAGAGTTAAGCAAGATTAAAGATAAAAGGATAGACAGGATATAAATAAATTTTTAAGAAGCAGTGGTCACAATATTATTGAACATGGTGGAATGCAAACCAAAGAGCAATAAATAAAGACATAGAGAAGAGTATTTCATAATACTAAAGACTGTAATTCACAATGGAGGTATTTCAATGACTAATACATGTGTATGTAGTAACACAGCTACTTTAATAAGGCAGAGACTAAAGGGAACGCAAACTAACAACAGATAACGTTAGCTCATATCTCTGAATATAAGACAGATAATGGAGACAAAATATTGACAAGAATATAGAAAACCTACAGAAGTCAATAAAGTAGATGTAATAATCAAACTCTAATGCCAATAGTAGACAGCACACCTTGTATTTAAGTGCACATGAAACATTTACAAAATTGGCCACATCTTAATTTCCGGAGTGACCCCTCCAACATTCCAGGAATAGAACTAACACAGACAACTTCTCTGATCACAACGCAGTAAGGCTAGAAATTGGATCTTTCCACTTGGAAATTTCAAAACACGTTACTAAATAATTCAGCTCAAAAGAGAAATTCAATACAAAATTGCAGAACTTAAAATAATTATAATAATGAAGACATAACAATACAGCAAACCAAAGAAAGAAAAAAAAAAAAAAAAAACAAGAGGAAAGAAAGACAATGAGTTAGAAAACAGTAAAAAAGAAGAACAAAGAAAGAAATACAAAAGATACTTTTAACAAAGTAATCAACAAAACCAATAAACCACTAACAAATCTAATCAAGAAGCAAAGGGAAAATTCACAAATACACAAAATCAAAAATGAAAGGGGAAGGAAATGACTATCAATAGAGAAGAAATTCAAAAAGTCTTAAGAGATTATAATGCTCAGTCTATACAAATTAATTTGAAAATCTAGATAAAATAAGTACTTTTCTGGAAAACTTGGTAGTGATAGAAAGCATAAGTAGACAATTACAGTAGAAATAGGGAAAGAAAAGCCATTAGACAAAATTAAATATCCACTTATGTAAAAATACTTAATAAAATAGGATTGCTGGATATTTCTTTGATATGACAAAATACATAAGCCTTGGCTCCATAGCCAACAACCTACTTAATTCAGAAACATCAATGATTTCCCATCAAAATAAGGAAAACAACAAGGATGCCCACTGTTTCCAACAACTATTTAACATTGAGTTGAACATATTCACCATTGCAATTAAGTCAAATGGAAACAATTAGGGGAAATGTAACTATTACACTGAAATAAATAAATAAATAAAACTATTTTTTATTGGAAGGTATAATTATACACCTAGAACTCTCAAAGGATCAAAAACTATGTTGCAAAGAAAAAGATGTTAGTGAAGTAGCATGGTATATAAATCAATATTCTTCAAAAATACAAACAAAAACCAGTTAAAAAGGTGTAATGACAAAGAAGTCTCTATTTACAGTAGTTTTTTTATAATCAACATTTTCTAAAACCTCTGAGGAAAACTCTAAAGCACTCTTAACAAACACAAAAACAGATTGAATAAACGACAAGATACACTTTATTCTTGTAAGAAACTCTATCTAGCAAGTAATTGAATTAACTCTCTGAATCTATTAGTATAGCATAATGACATTAAACAAACCAAACCAAAAAAGTTCAGAAATGTTAAGTCATGGAGATTCTGTTTTAAAGGAAGAGCGTGGCCTTAGATCTGAACTCATGATTCAGTGTTCAATAGGCTATACTCAGTCTCCCAAGTATTTTAATTATTGCATAAGATAGATAAAATTAAATATATATGTACAGTTTTAAAATATAAAATTTGAACAGTAGAGTGGGCATTTTCATCAAGATGTCTGGAAATGGTTTCTGTTAGAAATGAAGTATGTAATATTTCATGCCCTAATATTCCAAAATAACTGAAGTGTTACTTTTTTTTTTTTTTGAGACGGAGTTTTGCTCTTGTCACCCAGGCTGGAGTGCAATGTTGCAATCTTGGCTCACCGCGAACTCCACCTCCTGGATTTAAGCGATTCTCCTGCCTCAGCCTCCCGAGTAGCCGGGATTACAGGCATGCGCCACCACGCTTGACTAATTTTGTATTTTTGGTAGAGACTGGGCTTCTCCATGTTGGTCAGACTGGTCTCGAACTCCTGACCTCAGATGATCCACCCGCCTTGGCCTTCCAAAGTGCTGGAATTACAGGCATGAGCCACCACACCTGGCCTGTTACTACTATAATGTCATTCATTCTATAAACAATGAGTGCTACTGGGTGACAGAGCACGTAGGAGGTGCTGGGTATAGAGCAGTGATCAATAATCTTTGTATTCATCAGGTCTCTGTGGTTGTAAGAGTTAAATAATGACCATGTACACAAAGGACACTCACCACAGGGTAACAGGAACAGGGAACTTCTAAAATTTATTTGTAGGAAGAACTACACCAGCCTCTTTTGGTTGCCACACCTGGAATAAAAGAATTTCATCCACTTGTTCTGCCTTTGCTTCATTCAGCTTTAAGTTCAGGGCCTCCGAAGAGATTAATTGGTTGAGCTAAAGAAATCTGCCCATCCCATGGCCACACTGTGGTAATGATAGAGGAATTGATCTGGTGGTAGGCACTTCAAGTGTGCTTAGGGCACCTGAAGGAAGAGGACAAATTAATTCATTATTTCTGCAGGAATGCACAAAAGAAAACTAGGGTGCTCTCGTGGCAGTAGTGGATGCTATACAGCAAAAAAGAAAAGAAAAGAAAAGAAAAGAAAAGAAAAGAAAAGAAAGAAATATTGCTGATCTCCAAAGGTTGATGACATCTTTGTAACTGACCACTTGAATGACTTCTTTGTAATTGACCACTTGGATTTGTCTGCCATATAAGTGTATGCTGAATGTGAGGCCACTTTACCTGGTGAAAAATAACCAGTATAAAATCTATATAAAGTGGTCATCAACTCTGCTTACTCCCTATAGTAATTTAGAGCTGCTCTGATCATCTTCTAACTAAATCATCTTTTCTTTCAATAAAGTAGTGTGTGGTAGCACTGAACTTTATACCTGTTTTCCTTCTAAATGTACCCGTGGTAAGGTATCTTTTATAGGTAAGACTTCTTAAGTAGAAGAGAAATAGCCAGTGCCACCATGCTCCTACAGAATAAACAGGGCAGGCCTGATGGGAGGGCTCGGGCTCTCAGATGCAGCAGTGTTAGTTTCTGCCACGCACTGGGATTGGAATTCCTGTTGTGCATCCGGACCATGTACAGAATTTCGGCTGACTTCAAAGAGAGTGATTTTGAGAAGAGAGAGTTAGTTGCCAAAAGGAGAAAGCAAGGCATTAATCTTTGATAAGCTCCATTTACTAATTTATAAAGGCAATGGGAATTGGGGTGAGGTTAAAAAGTAAAAGCTGAGGGAACTATCTGTAGTGAATGCTAATGATTTTCTGACCATGTCATGAACTGTGCCTTTTTTTTTTTTTTTTGGCGGGAGGTGGATGGGGGGAACTATAGCTTGATTATAAAACATTACATACTATTTAGTAGTTTATAAGTGATTGTAAGATTTTTAAAAAACTAGTTCTGACCCCTTAAAATGGAAGAGCTATTTGCTAGAAGGGGCTTGTAAGTCATAAGCAGTTACAGGAGACATGTTTAGAATTCAGAGTCAACAGAGAGAGATTAGCATAGACAGCAGTGCAAAGAGTGTTTCCATTTTTTGTTCATCTTCTTTATATCAACACAGAGAAGACTGGGAATGATAGGCAAGAAGCTCTAGAAAGAATTCGGAGAAATTTATAGAAGAAAGAGAACCAATAACTGTACCCCAGGTATAAAGAACAAACATCTAGGTAGGAGCTATTTCAAACGGTTAGGTATGGATGACGTTGATTTATTCTTAGGGATTTTTATTTCTTTTAGCATGTTATTCTTTCAGTCATATGCATATTTGGGGGACCCAGTACGTCAGGTACTGTCCAAGGTGCTGGGGAGAGGAAACAATAAAACATAGGCATGGTTTGTGCCCTCACAGATCTTATGGTCTGACAGGCAAGAGACATTGAACAAGTAATTACAGTCGCGTGTGATGAATGTCAAGCTGGGCTGATACACAGTGCTTTTGGAACAAGCAGCTAGGGGACACTGGACCATTTTGTTTCTTGAGAGAACTAGAATGTAGCTGATAGACTCTGTTCAAAAACTGTCTAGTCAATTTTCAGGTTTGGATGTTGACATATATATACTTTACATATTTTGCATCCTTTAATCCTCAAAATGACCCTCCCGAATAGATGTGCATTTTCCCATTTATCAATGAGAAAATTTAAACTCAAGGTAGTTAAAGTAACACGCCCTTTTCACACACATAATAAAAGCTAAGGCTGTAAAAAAGGACCTGCTTCAAAAACAAGCTGATTTTAGGATTTTTTAAAAAAGATGAGTAACACAGACTGATGAAGGGAGATTACTTTTAGTAGAAACATTTCACTGGTTAATTACACCAATATAAAGGTGAAGCGTTACACCTAAGGTCACGTAGGCTTTTGTTTTGGTTTTATAGTTAAATTAATATAAAAATGAAGTCTTACTCTTAGGCTAACTTAGGCTTTGGTTTTACAACAGATCAAAGGTGATCTGTTGCCCAGACTTTGGCCTTATGTTCGTGTCCAGCTCTATAATACATATCCAAATTCAAGTGCCTAAACCGAAGGCCCCAGATCTAGGTCCCAGGGCTTCCCAGAGTTATTTTACCCATCTGTGGTTATTTGCTTTCCCTTTCATTCATGCAGATACTTTCCTGAGTGTACTTTCCTGAGTGAACTGCTGGTGTCCCCTTTCATAATATCAGCTCCAGAAAACAGGAGTTCCATGAAACCAGAAAAACCTGTTTAATTGAAGCCAACCATTGTTTACTGAACACTGATTGGTGGAAAAGCACTGTGATAAGTGTTGAGGAAACAAGCTTAGTAAGACACAGTCTATGACTTATGTTTGCTTTCCACTCTCATCAGTCTTGACCAGGGATTGGCAAATGTTTTCTTAAAGGTTCAGACAGTAAATAGTTTAGACTTGTGGGCCATATATCTCTATTAAAACTATTCAACTCTGCAGCTGAAGCATGAAAGTAACCAAAAGCAATACATGAATGGATGGGTGTGGTTGTGTCCCCAAAAACTTTATTTACCAAAAACACACAGCAGGCTGAATTCAGCTTACAAACGGTTTGCAGACCTCTCGTCTTGACCATTTCTGGTTGGTGCATCAAGTCACCAGCTGAGCTCCAGTTTTTATATCACAGTGACAGTCATGATATGAAATGGGAGATTATCAGAACCTCTGAGCCTAAGATGATAACATAAACATCTCTCCATCCTTTTATTTATTATGCATTAAACAAAAAGCTTGCTCTGCCTACCCCTTTAAAGCCTCATTCAACCACCACTCTGCTCCAGCAAAGAAAAAGGTGTGTGTTTTGGCTTCCTCCACAAGGAATGGTTAGATAAATGGTTAGAGACTTGCTATATAACATTAGAGACTTGCTCAGATAAATAGGACTTCACTTTAAAAGTGGTATAAATGAAGCAGCCAAGAGAATGACAGCACCATTAATCCAAGGAATATTTATCGAGCACCTACAATGTGACAGGTCCTGGAATACACATATTAGAGAAGTGGCAAACAAAAGACACAGGCTCTCCATCTCCTATAAAGCTTAGAATCTGACTAGGAGACATACAATCTGTACATAAACACAAAACATATCAATGATTATTAATTGCAAAAGAAAATGAGTAATATGAAAGAAAATCACAGTTTGTCATGAGAGTAAATAATGGAGTGAACCTAAGGAAGCTTGGAGGTCAAGGAGTGTCTATTTAAGGAAATGACCTTTAAAGTAAGAACTGAAATATGGGCAGAAATTAGGTGAAGAGTAGGCAATAGGAAAGATTACAGGTTAAATGGGTGTCACTTGAAAAGATCTGTGAAAGTTCTGAGGTAAGAGGGAGCTTGGCCTGGTCTGGGGGATGGCCAGTGAGACTGGGGGGTCAGAATACGGGGAGGTGACTGGCAAAAATGAAGCTGGAGAGGAGACAGGTCAAACCACAAGCCTAAGAGCACTTGTTAAGCATTTTGTATTGTATCCTAAATGCAATGAGAAGACATTGAAATAATTTATGCAGAGGTGGCATGTTTAGATTTACATATGTAAAGATCGTGCTGACTACTGTATGAAATATGTCTTGGAATGGAAATTTGATCAAACCTACCCTCAGCCTTTCTCTTTCCAGCACCTTCTCTGGGCAAAGTACCCTTGGCCACTGACCCAGAACCAGGAGATGCGTAAAAGGAGAAAGTCATATCTCCCTTCCTTAGGTTTATTACATGTCCATAAATAACCTGGAGACATTTATCACCATGCATTTGCTTCCTTATGCAAACATACAATTCTGATGCTGTGTAAAAATTAAATACAAAAGTCATTCCCATGTATAAATCATAGAATCACTATATAAAACAATTACTTTAAGAGTCAGACATAAGATGGTCCAGATAAAGAAAGCAGGGAGCCAAGGTGGAAATCCCTTGAAGAAGATTCTGCTAAACCCAATAAAAGGTATCAATGAAAGAGGTGGTAAAATTAGATGTAGGAAACCAATTCAGAAATGGAAGAAGACAGAACACACAGACATACACACACACACACACACACACGCACACACACATGCAGTATGCTAGGCAGGAAACTTCTGATTCTGTCTGGCAGTTGGTCTCTATTTAGTTTAACAGTCTTTTGAGATCAGGGTGGGAAAAGGAGGAACTGAAGTGACCATTCACCCATCTGCTGCTGAGCATATTCAGGGAAAAGACAGAAATGTGGTTGTTTGGAATGCCTTGCAAGTGTCACCTGGCATTTTTAGACTATCCTCAAATGAAGTATTCTACATCTATCGTGTGTGTGTGTGTGTGTGTGTGTGTGTGTATGTACTCGTATGTATAAATACTCAAAGACACAGAGTCAATATCAGGTAATTTCATAGTGGTGACAAAGCTATATATCCAAGTTCAGAGTTGTAACTTTAACTGTTTAGTGTATTAATGCCTCACTGGGCTCATGAATGCTACATATTCTCCACTATTTGTTTACTAGCTTGGCAAAATTATTCAATACATGCAGTGTCACAAAGCACATGGTCACATCTCATATGTCTGCTTCAAGGGCAGGACCAATGTGACCTTTGACTTTTTCTTTTACACAGGATAAAATCATTCTTAGGAACAATGTCTATTTGCACAGCTACCCAATCTGCTATCGAAGCAGTCTCAATTTTCTTCAATATTGCTTGTTAAATGTTTATAGCTAATTTTATAGTATAGGGCTAGATGTCTGAATATTTTCAAATGCATTCTCTATTGCAGTGGTTTTAACCGTTCTTCTTTCATTATGTTTTATGAGATTGAAAATAGACACATAGAAAATAATGAAGTGGCTTAAAAAATTCTTTCTTGGATAATGAAAAACCTGTATAATGTAGAAGAATAGAAGACTGCTCCCAAATATCCTCTGACTTGGAAGATAGTTACACGTTTGTCTGTTACTTATTTCTCATCCAGAAGCAAATATTAACCGGTCAACATTGAATGCCATTTGATTTCATCCCCTTTGGCTTGGGAAACCTATGACTACCCACACTCAGGGGCCATCGGCATGGAAAGTATTAGTTTCTGTGCAGCCCAGGAGCTCTACAGGACGTGGTGGAATCCCAAAGGTGGGTTGAAAGGTTCAAATCATAGCCAAGAAAAATAACTTCAGTCACTGACAACGGTCAATATCATTTAAATCTCTAGAAATCTTATGGACAAAAAAAAAGATAAAAATAAAAAATAATGGCTTTCTTGAGGGTCCTTCCCACAGCAATGATTCAGAATACTACATTTTTAGACAGGGGAGGAGAAAATCATAACACCCGGTAGAAGGGAGATGTAATTTTATTATCTGGCAAGATAGTGGCTTCATCATTAAAAAATTCAACCAACTAGAATACAGCGTCCTTTGACCTAGAAGATAAAAGGTCAGACAGCAATTTTGAATAATAAATGAGACCTGTTGACCTCATGACCCAAATCTGGCAGGGTGAGTGTTTCCTCTTTCACAGATGCTGATGGCAGACACACATACCGAGACAGCTCGGCTAATGAGCTGCCTCAACCCAGGTAGTGGGTGCTGCAATGTTTTCGTGTTATGTAGCCTAGGAGAAAACAGATTTCTGAAGCTGTTGTGTCGTGTAAAGTGATATTTCTAGAAATATTTCTATTGTGGCTTTTAAGGAGGCTCTTTCCTGGGTTCCCAATGTTTCTATTTAGTTGTTGAGTTGAGTAGAAACCTAAGCATTGGTCAAGGTATTTCTTCCACCTCTGATTTCCTTGATTATTTTAGCACTGGCAAAGAAGAAAGGAAATGCTATATGCATTTCACTTATGTTAACAGCAAGGTGCTTTTACGAGAATTTTCTAAAAATGGGAATGAACCTACTTATCTTTAAAAATGTGACTCTTTCCCTTCATTTTGGAGCAAATAGTGCTTGTATTTAGATAACAGATTTAGATGTACAAGGTATTAAGCTATATAAATATTTGTGATATAGTAATTAGTTTAAATGTTTAACTTTATTTGAGTAACACAGTGATGCAATTTGAAACTTTAAAAATTTCCAACTAAAATGAAAACAACTATGGCTTTAAACTAAACTATCCATCCCTACAATTTTAATCCTTAAAATTTTCATTACTGCTTTTGGAAAATATCAGCTGTTGCAAAGTAAACTTGGTAAATGCTTATGTTCTTTTTGGTAAATATCCTATGATATGTCTAATAATTTTGACACTTTTGCTTAATAACATGTATAGTGCCTTTAATTTGTGTTTACTTGGTATTCTTTTCAATAAAAGATTTCAGGAGCCTGGCCAAATTCCAGTTTAGCTAATTATATTTCTCTTGCTAGGTCCTCTTTTAGCTTTCAACTGACTATAATAGTCTTCTTCACGCTTCATGTTAAACTCTTGCCAAATTATGACTTGCAGAAGAGTCATTTGGTAAAATAACATGATCTCTACCTGCAGTAATATCACACAGATGAGTAAGAACTGTTTTGAACCAATTTTTTGTTATTTACCATAAATTGGAAAAAGAAAAAACCTTAACAATGAAGGATTTAGAGAAACCCTCACCACATTATTTGCCACAATTTCCCATTATCTTCCCAAAAGAGAAAGACAAAATGACAGCCAAAGCTGGTTGTTGTTCAGTTGGTTTCAAGCCTATTCGATTTGCTGTAACTGAACCAATGCATATAGAAGACTTTTGGTGTGCACAGCCCTAGTAAGCATCATTGTGATGTGATGCAAACATTTTGCTTTGTGCGTATTGAACTTTTCCAGAAAGTCACAACTTTTCCAAAGTAAAGGCACTTGACCTAGATTTATGGGTTAGGTCCCATTCTAACTAGTAACATGGAATACTACTGCTACATAGATATACATCAGCTGAACTGTGACACAGGAGAAGAAAGGAAGTGAGTTTACAGGGAGTGAGGAAAAATGACACCTTATGTATGTGTTTTGTGGAGCACTTCTTTGTCCCGTTTACACACTTCACATTTATTTTTATATAACCTCACTACAAACTCATGTAGAATATATGCAGTTTTGTGTTGGTAAATGTTTAACAAAAGCAAACAAACAAAAACCCTGATTTGTACTATTTGTCAATCTTTATGGTATAAATACTCCCACCATAACTAATTTCAAGCTACCAAAATGATGTCACTACGTACAAAGCTGAGGAGAGATGCATACAAATGGCTGTCAGGAGCTGGTGCTAGCTGACTCCATCACACCACTGAGTATAGAGGGGCTATTGGTATCTTCATTTTGGAATCAAGGAAACTGATATGGAGATATGGAGAGATTCAATGATTCATCTGAGATGGAGATGCAAATAATAGCAGGGCTGTTACTTAGATATCTGTTATTACCAGGTTCTGAGATTTTCTCCACTTTCTAAAACATGAAGCCATTTAAGATTAAAAAAGGCAGGATGTGTAAGTGCCGGAAGGGTAAGGAAACTGTGCACCAACTCAGGAAGTGCATGTGCACTTCACGGAGGAAAGAGGCAGAGCAGACCCACAAAAGACTTCAGAGCAGAGGCAGACACAAAGGAAAGAAACACTGGGAGGCAAAAATGCAGACAAAGAAGAAAGAAATAGATCTGGGGGAAACTGGGAAATGTAGGGGGAGAGAGAGAGAGAGAACATGTGCAAGTAAGCATTCTGGATAAGGAATACTCAACTTTTATATCAGTTTTCTCCTTCTGGCTCATTTGCCTCTTTCCCACTTTTATCTCTCCTCCTTCATGTTGTAATACATATATTTTTTGTTTGTGGTATTCTTGTAGTTTTGTTAAAATAGCAAACCAGCTAATGTTTTATATTTCACTCGACTCTCCTACTATTTCACCCTATCACCCGTAATTCAATTAAATTAAAATGAAGTTTGATTTATTTGTTTTACATTCAGACCACTTATTTGATTATTTTGCTGGGTCAGTGGTCTGCAGTTTAAAAAAATATATATTTCTCAGCCCTTTACTGTAGTATTACCTTGCAAAGACAAAGGGTTTCACATCCATTACCTAAAAAGTCTTATAGCACTCCTTCAGAAGAAAGGGCTATTAATTTTAATTTACAAAATAAACAAAGACAAAAGGAATGAAGTAATTGTTTAACAAACAGCAAAATGAACTGAGGCTTGAATCTGTGTTTCTACATTATTATTCTATAATATGTAGCTATACTACACTGTTTCAAAATCAAAATACACAGTAAAATCTTTAAACACATTTTATTTGAAAATGTATGTTTGGATGAGAATGTATTCCGTCATTTATCTATGGAGAAAACAAATAATGCTCTATTTTAATTGCCAGTGTAAAAGTTTAAGGCATAATAAAAAGGTAAATATATAAATGAGGCAATACAATGTCCATCCTTGGAGAAAATATTTTACCAACAGTTAAATAATGAGATTGAGTAATTGAGTATCAGGATATGGATTATAATGATGGAAACCATTTAAACTTACTAGCATAAGAACAAATCGTTAAGTTAGACTATTGTTAGAAGTAAAGATTTGTGTTCCTTTCTTCATTTTAGTTTTCATTCTGTTGCAAATAAGTCACTTTTTCCCTAATCTATTACTTCAAAGAATTCACATAAGTGTTTCTAGCAGATTGCCTACAGTAGGGTTTGGAAATCAGCAGGGTGACATTCAGCAGTGTTCCTGTACATGGATGGATGGAACTGACTTATCAACTGTCACCCATATCACCCAAATCATCCATGTGAAGAAGGCTGAATTGGCACTGAGCTGGCAATTATCTGGTGGACCCAGCCTAGTAAACTGACCAAACTGATAAAAGTTCAAAGAATAAATATAATTGCATTGGGAAATCATGGAGAATCCTTTTTGATGATTCAAAATGCAATATCTTGAATGGATTCAATCCACAATAGCATACTCATCAAGTCATCTCAGAAAAAACTACAGACTGCTATTATAGGCATTCTACAACATGGTTCAAAACCTTGCATAAACCTGGTCTTTACAGAAATATAAATCATGAGTATAAAGCATGCTGAGTACATGTGGAAAGGTCTCACACTCACTAATGTTGTATAATCCATGTTACATGTATAATACATATATACACATATAGTACACATACACATACAATAACATGAATAATTAACTCAGGTTATTAGAGCAATGATAGAAACGAGTTTCACCTGAATAGATAAAAAAGAAAAGATGAATAAAAGATTTACTGAAAGAAATTTGACTTCGACAATTAAACAATAGATACTGCCAAGGTTGAGTTGGCCAGAATAAGAAACTTCACTTTAAAGGTAATTTGCTTTATTAGTTCTCAGTGTATCAGGCTATCCAAAAAGCTTAGAGGCCAACTAGCAGTGCCATAGCCATCAGAGCAAAATGAACAATTACAGTGTCATTGTACTTAGCTTTCTAAAGTTAGGAAGTTCTTGCCTGTTTTCTAAGTGAAGGGAGCTGTGTTGTGTTCAGCATTTACTAAATTTCCCTGAACTTTCAGATTATCTTGGAGAAGAAAATTGGCTGCTGCCTTTAGTATGATAATATGAAAATTCAAAATGAGGAGCACCAAATGTTGACTTATTTTGTGTGAGCTTAAGGGTCTCTCAGATATTACGATGGCTAAGAATTTTATCTCACATGCCATATTCAAAAAGAGTATAGAGTGATTGCTTGGAAGGTGATGTTCAGAAGATTTCTAACATTGTATCTGGATCTCGCAAGAAACAATGTCTTGATCTATGAGCAATGTCTGCCAGAAGGTAGGGATGGAGGAGCAACAGCTCACGTGGCACCTTTTGAGTTCTTGTGTAATGAAATCTGTCTGAGGTCAAGAAAGATGAGCCTGTGAGCCTGGAAAAGTGGCCACCGACCATCCTGAGGCTCAGTTAAATGAAGGAGGTGTTCCTATATAATCTCCAAGGCTCTCATTAGCCTTAGAATAATTTAATAGCATCTAAGGTCTGTAAAATAATATTACAGTTCAAAAAATGTTTTACATATATTAATTTCCTATATTATTATTACAAGGTTTTAGAAAAAAAACTAAAGCTCAAAGTGGCTAGCCAGGATGACACAGCTTGAGGAGGTGAGATTCAAATGTTAGTTTCCACCCAATGTATTTGGCATGTCCGTAGAAGTGCACATTGGTATGGTTATTGTAGCGAACAATGGGTAGAAATGACCTCTTCCCTTGTTGATGCTGAAACAGGGGCACTGGTAGAATCTGGAGCAGTGGGTACCTTGAGCAGAGGGCTCAGAGCAAAGGCCCAGGTTACTATCTTTCCATAGACTCTGACTGACACAGCTCCACTTCTACTATAAATGGGTCCTAGAATCTATTACACATTCTATAGCAGGAATTTATAGACTCCAATATTAATTTTGACATTTTATCCAGTCTTAATGGCAATTATCCTTAATAATTATCCTTAGTTGTCAACATTGAAAACATTATCCATGACACCTTTAATTCTAGATTGCCTCTTCCTATTACCTGGCAGATTTTCGGCCTTGATCCAGAAGACTCCAACCATTCAAGCCAAACATGTTTACAACTATGGCATAAAAAAGTAACCCTGATGTTTACAAACAAAAACGAATTCTGAAAAATGTGCTCTAAAGTTAATGCTATGTATCACATTAGACAATTGAAACTTCATTAAATATTACTCCATAGATACTATCCCCCATCTTTGATCTTTATGGAAATGGCTTAGGGGTGGAGTGAAGGAGAAGCAAAGATTATTTGATTATGTTGTAAAATGATGATTTAGCAATTCAACATCCCATTAAAGTATGTTTAATGCGATGTTGAATTGATTTCTTAATTTATAAATTCAAAAAGTTAAAGTCCACTCACTAGGTTGCTATATAAGAAAGAACTCTGTAATGTATTCCAAAACCTTATGTAGATGATTTCTTGATTTTGTATAACTTTTTTCTTCCAGTGGAGCCAATGACTGAGGCTGGCTTATTCTGATTCACAGCAGTAAATGGCACCTGCCTTTTGATTTCATTTGTTTGACAGGATTTTTAGTGAGGCAAGAAATGGCTTCAGAATAAAAGTCTCTTAATGAAACTTAATGTTTTAGCCTTTAAAAATGGGACATTCTATTTCTTAGCTTATTCCAGGTGCATACTTAAAATGTGTATGATTTTTATTAAAATCCACATTCTTGGAGAGTTATAATCTCAGGCATACCTTGAAGCATCTCTTCAGTTTATCAATGTATGATTCAAACTCAAGCTTTTAGTCCACAGAAATATAGCCCAAAAGCAACACCAACCTTAAATGGTTATTTACTTATAACTTGCTAATATACTTTTCTCCCTGAATATTAGCCTTTTTTTTTTTTTTTTTTTTTGGGATTGGAAAACATGGATTTTGCTACTGCCATAGTAGCCTTGGTTTCTTTTAGCCATGGACCAGAAAGAAGAAAGAGTCCTCATTCACAATTCACACAAACTTTAATGATAATAAACATGTGGAATTTTTTTAAAGTACAATGAAAGTTTAAGAAAAAGCATGTAGGTTTTCTAAAAACGTTTTTTAAAGATTAGGTGAAGACCAGCCTCCCCAACAGACTCTTATTTTTCCTTACAGTATCTGTAGGAAAAGCTCATTTGCAGACAGCTGCAATATGAGCTTCCTTTCCTTGCCCTGTCATTGACCTCCAACCTGATCTGAAAGAACCACCTTCTTTCAAAGTGAGAAGTTATTCATTTACCATAATAGCTCTATTCGGGGCCTCCTTAGCAGAAACTAGCAATTGTGCCCAAACAAGAAGGTTTTGTGATCCTGACTACCGTTCTTACACAGGAGGACAAAACCAATAGGAAATTTCCGTTCCGACAGCCACAGTAGGTGGCCATAAAGTTGGTGTTTAAAACTATGGCTTATGTGTGGTGATCACAAAAAGAGAAAGAAAAATCATTAGGAGTTTGCACTTGCTCTAGTTATGTACTGGGGTTTGCCAATTATGTTCTCTTAACTCGACAGCTTATTCATTGAGCAAGAGCTGCTACATTAGAGGTTAGCTGACAGTCTGCAGTGTGCAACTTAAAATAAAACCACTTTATGAAGAGGAGTGAGAAATAGAAATGATAAGCCTATTGGATAATCATTAGAAATAAATAAAAAGCCTTTGATACATGCAATTAGTCACAAGCATTACAAGTTGAAATGCAGTCCAGTGTTAAAGAGACAGTTTAGAAGCACATGGCACATTTATCACAACTCCACAGACAAGTTATTGAGCTGTCTGTGAAAAAACAGAGCCAAACAGGAAAGCTTTCAGCAGTGAGCAGCGGTTGAGGTCCTTGATTGATATAGCTAGATGATGCAAAGCTGTCCGATGGCTTTCTGCAAAATAAAGTGAAAGAACTCAAGGTCTTTCATGGTGCTCTCTGACCACAGATGAACAGCTACTTTATTATGGCCCAGATTGAGGTTGTACCTTACTTCATATTCTGCTACTGTCTGACGCACACGGTTGACTTGACTGGAGGGCCATTGTGCTTAACGTAGGGGTTTGACATCTTCATATTAAAAAACAGCAACAACAAAACAAAACAAGTTCACTATAAAGGACAGAATATCGCACTGGTTAGAAGCTCAGATTCTTTACTTGACCTTACCAGCAACTCTTTTAACTGTAGAGATGTAAAGGATGAGAATGAGCATTATCCTAGAGATCCCATGGCGACCCACCCCTTCCTTCATGTGCAGTTTAACTCCAAAGCATCACAAACCAGGATGATCACTGTCATGACCCCGATACGAGGTTATTTTTTTTTTCAAGAATTAAGATGCGGTACTTATTTTTATTTTGTGCTCTAAAATAGAGAATGGCCTTTAGATAAGACATAAATACCTATGGAAGTCTAGTTTAAGCTTTTTAGTTGCTTTGAGTAGTTTCAGTGACTGGAATTTATTTTGCTAAGGAGTTTAACAGCAAATAATACAATGTTATGACCCTTGTCTTTAGCTTGATTCTTGTCAACTAAAATTATTAACCTAAAAACAACCACACTGCATTCTTCTCATTATATTCATTTGTGTCCTCCCAGCCCCGGCCCCCAAAAAAACACAGGGAGAGAATGAATGAGGAGAAAAAAGAAAGAGACTTGCTCTAGAATCATTTTAAAAACATTATATTCTTCCACACTCTCTCTTTTTATCTAATTCCCAGACTTCACTCTCCCTAAAGATATTATTACCACAGTCCTTTGTTTGAGATTAGAACATCATAAATCTTCAATTCTACTCTTTTATTGGCATATTAGAGTTGTATTATTTGATTTTGAGTGTCATAAACTGCATTGTTCAGAACACCTGGAATTTTACCTTTATAAATGAGGCAACTGGTGTAGCACATTCAACCAAAAGGACTTCATTTGAAATCAATTCTGATAAGGATATAGCTATTTCTAAAACTTAAATGCACCACTAAGACCTAATATTAGTTCTCTCTCTCCAAAAAAATTAGAAATTTTACTCTATTTTTAAACTTCCTGAGGAAAAAAGCAAACATATTGAAAGCTTTTATTCTGTCCAGAACCCAAATTCATATCCCAAATATAAATATATAAAACAAAGTAATTTAAGAAGATAATCAAAATTTGACATAGTTTTACTTTGCTTAAAGATGTCAGCAAAGAAGGTATTCCTCTACATAAAAATTAAGTGCATGCTTTGCTGCATTCTGGTTCTATTTCCTCATACAAATAAAGGAAGAAAATGATTAATTTCTCCCCAGAAACTCACTTATTTCCCAAACCTGAATTCCTTGTTATCCAAAGTACCTGTTACCTGGGGAATTCTTAGAGAATCTCAGACCTCACCCTACAAGAGTAAGAACTAGCATTTTAACAAGTTCCCTGGGTGATTCAGATGCGCATTCAAGTTTCAAAACCCCTGCTTTAATGCAGTACTTCTAAACTCTGTCTGCATTTTAGGTTCACCTGAGGACCTCTTAGAAAATATAGATGCCAGCACCCTACTATAGACCAATTAAATCAGAATTTTTGACAGTAGGGCTCAAGCACTGATATTTTTTAAAAGCTCTCCAGGTAATTCAAATGTGCATCCAGAGATGGGGACCACTACTGTAATCAAAGCTATGTAACCAGTTTTGTTTATCTTTTTATAGTAGTCACTAGAAAGCTCAAGTAGCTAACATGAATCTTTTTAGGTAATTATATTATTAACTGTGTTATATTAAGAACAAGAAACAAGATAACATTAATACATATATATCTCATGCTAGTCATTGCATTAAGGTCTTTTTAAATACATTTTCTCATTTAATGCTCAAGGCAACGTTATTCTTCCTATTTTACATACAAGCAACCTGAGACCAGGAGGGGTTGAAAAAATTAAGGTGAGATAGACCTTTACCAGCAGAACATTCAGAACTTAAAACCAGTTGTTTTTGACTACAGAGTTTACATTCTTAAATTCTTGTTACTACTTGCATATTCAATTCTTGCAGCTTTTTTTCCAACCTGTAGCCTAGTTTTCTCTTAATTATCCCCTACCCCAATTATTTCTTAATTCCTAGCTTTGGTTTGGGCTCAGAATGAAAAGTGGACCTCAAAGTTTAGTGTAAATTAGAAGCAACTAGAGAGTTTGTTAAAACACAAGTTGCTGATTCAGTAGGTCTTGGATGCAATCCCCCAACTTTGTAATTCTAAAGAATTCCCAGGTGATGCTGATGCTGCTGGTCCAGGGACAAAACCAAGTTTTAAGAAACAGTGGGCTAGATTAGTTGTGGTGGCTCTTATGATGTTACCTGCCTTCATTACAAATTTCCTCAAATCATTTATGTAAATAGAAAAGTTATGTATAAGTGAATACAGGAAAGAAGAGAGGGATGATGATATACAAATAATGTTAATAAGAATTGATAAAAATAAAACTTCAAGTAAGAAGTGATTTCCTATCCCCTGCTGCAAACCCTTCCCAAGAGATAAATGGATTTCAGCATTCTTTTCTCCACAAATTTATAATTAGACTTAGTATATGATGGCAGGCAATGCAGGTATTCTCAAAGTCAAATAAACTTACATTATGACATTGTTTAGAAAATAAATGAGCAATGACAAACAATTTCAAGGTCTTCTATGCCGTGTGTTCTCTAAGTTACTTAAATCATACCAAGATACATTTAATTATTCTATGAAATGTTTTGCTTGAGGTTATAAATTACAGTGTCTGAAACAATAAAAGTGAGAGAATTTTAAAAAATTTATCTCAGTGATTTATGCTCTTAGTGCAAAGCTGACAATTTAAAATATACAGTTGGTTTTTCATCACTTTTGGAAAGAAATTTTCCACATAACAGAATAGTAGCTAGAAAGATGGTCCTAATTGTTTGTGTTGGATATTGGTAAGGTGTGATTGAGAGAATAGTGTTTACATGAATCAGTTTCAGCAAAGATACATCCTTAGAACTTTATGATTTAAAGCTGACAAGCAGACTAATTTATTAAATTGGAAATTAGGTACATAATATAAATTTATTTTAAGTCTCTCTACTGCAACTGAGTAAAATGTAAAAGAAACTAATTTCATCTTTCACTTATAACTTCAGTGACATGTACTTCATTTGAGCTGTTAAAATAAAGGAAAGCAAGATCTGCATGTTATAAAATAGATATTTTTATTTATTTATGTTTTAACTTTTAGGATTGGGGGCACATGTGAAGGTTTGGTACATAGGTAAACACATGTCATGGGGGTTTGTTGTACATATTATTTCATCACCTAGGTATTAAGCCCATTTAAAAATGTTTATTAATACCCTCAAACTAGGTTTGAGGTGAAGATGTTTGCTAAATGATTAATCTAGTAATAGGACTGTCAGATGGAACACAATTTTTAAGATTTTTTTTAATCTGAAATACTGTTCTTACAGCATGTTGGTTGGATGACATAAAGAGCACAGGCTTGCCTATCACACTGATTACTTGATGTAATAGTAAGCAAGCTTAAGTGAACTGTGCGTCTTCAATCTTTCCAATCACTTAGGGATGGACATCAGAGCTCGTCATCCATCATCCCTGGCCTGAAACATACAGTGCATCAGCAATCTTGGGCTGACCTAAATGATAGTAAAAGCCGCTATGCTGTTCACAATAAGAAATTGTTGTCCGCTGAATTACAGGTTTGTGATTAGATTGCTAACATGGCCAACTTGATGTATAAGTGAAGTGTCCAGGGAAGATATTCTTTAGGATCTTCTGAAGATTAATTTATACCCTTGAAATGCAGACCAATCACAGAGTCAAAAAATATGTCAAGGTGTTTTTCTTGTAACCAAGGAAGCCCAGATGTTGTAACAGTCATTAAGTCATTTCTGGCACCTTTATCTGCAAAATAATTTAATAAACAAGGGGTCTAATGACTATTATCTTGGCATGGCTAGAATTGCTCAATGTGATAATTGATTTTTTTTTTTTTGGAGCCAAATTTATCTGAGAAATAATTATATACTGTTAGGAAGATAAACCTAAATTGTCAACTGTTTCTCATAACTTAAATTTTTACATTTAAACAATTTTAAATTTGCTAAAATGCCTATCTAAAATTCCTAGCTGTGTGTTATGTTCTCATATCTTAGAACAGCATCTAAAGATAGCATACAAATTACCTGGTAAACATGCCATGTATTATTATTATTTTTTATTTCCTTTCCTAAGATTAAAATAACTTGAACTTAATATTAAACTTTAAAGAAACTATCTCCAGGTCAACTACATAGCCCTAAGAGAATATTAGCACAGGAACTAGGAGGCCCACCTTAGACTTCAGGTTCTGTGTCTAAATTTTCTGTATGGCCTTCGATAAACCATTTGGCTGCTCTAACCATTAGCATTCACATTTGGTCTTATAGGAGTGGTATTTTCTGAGCTATTAAAGGTCTTATTCAGTAGGATGACATTTATTCCTTCCATGTCTACTGAACATCCCTCCTTTCCGGTCACATAGGTAAGCATAAAATGATGAAGGTGCTAGTCCTGCTGCCAGCAGGCAAGAAAATAGGCAAGTGCAATAATAAGCTTAGTGTGCAGAAAAACCACCCAAAAATGAAAATGCTGGGGCCACAAGCCCAGAATCTGAGTTGACAGATTTAGTGTTGAGCTCTGATATATACCTTTCTAACATGCTTTCCACATAATTCTAATGCAGGTAGTCCATGAGCTACAGGAAAATGTCCTAAGTGAAAGGAATTAGTGCTGGGTGCTTTGAGGTATACAGGAAGAAAACACTTGATTCAATCCTAAAAGCCTTGGAAAGGTTTTGGAGAAACGTGCTGGAGAAATAAAAACTTCAGGAGCATATCCTGAGCACAACAAGTGTAAAATTGGGGAAAGTGTTCCTAGCAAGGGAACCACATGAGAAAGGGAGCCCTTGGGGACTTGAGGCAGGTGAGTTTAGAAAGTTCAAGAGGCAAAAATAAGAGATGCCGTTTAAGAAGTTGAAAGGAAACTATCACATAGGACTTTTTTTCTCCTTTCAATAAATTACTTTTTGAACACGTGCACAGAAAAAAAAAAAAAAAGCGTAAAAAGGACATACAATGAAAAGTTTTCCTTCTGTCTTCTCACCGGCCACCCATTTCTTTTCGGAAGGAAAATACCATTAACAGCTTCTTGCATGTCTTTCCAGAGATGTTACATGCATATGCAAGAATGTGCTAAGACCTACTCTCCACACTCCTATTCCAGTAAATAAAACTATAAGGTATACTATGCACAGTTCTGCATCTTGCTTTTTTGGCCTAATGTATTTTGGATATTGAGCACATATCCTATTTCTTTGTAAACACTGCATGGTACTCTATTATACACACACTATGATTTATTTTACCAGTTACATGCTGATGGACAATTAAGTTATTTTCAATCTTTTGCTCTTACAAGCAAAAATGTAAAGAATTAGCTTGTACCTAAGTCATTTCAAACATGTGTGCATACATTGAATTCCCAAAAAAACCCAGAATTTTTGAGTCAAAGGGTATGAGCATTTAATATGTTGGTAGATTCTGACAAAATGCTCTCCACGGAGGCTGTACTAATTTGCAATGTCATTTGCAAAGTATAAGAATGACTGTTTCCTCACTCTCAAAAAAGCAGTTAGACTTTATCTTGGGAACACTCAAGCAGAAATCAAGGATTTTAAGAGAAGGGATGCTCTGATCAGGGTTACATTTTAGAAAGCTATATTCTACAGCAGTGTGGAGAATAGATGGATTAGAGATAACCTGGTATGGATGATGTGAGAGAGCAAGGATTTTTACTGAGCATATATTAGATGTCAGATTTTCTGCTAAGCACTTATACTGCATTATCACATTTATTACCTATAACCACACTAATTGTTATTACTGCTTTCAGACAAAGACAAAATGAAACAGAGGCTCATAGTTAATTACTTGTCCAAGTACATGCAGGTAGTAGTACATGGCAAAACTGGGATTCAGATCCAAGGAAGTATTACTATTAGCTCAGAGCAAGTGGTTTTAGTCACTACAATACTATTTGGGATGCAGAGAAGTTGATACATTTGAGATTTGTCAGAGGTAGAACTGGCAGAATTTGGTAACTGAATGCATGCGAGCATAAAGAAAAGGAACAGATTGGCATATCTGTCGAGACTGGGAATCTAAGAAGATTTACAACTGGAAAGCAAGGAATCGGGGGGTGACTTTGAGTTTGAGGTGACAGTGGGAGGTATCTACTGCCTGGGAGGCAGGAGAGCAGTCTAGTCTGGGGAATATATGGGACTTCACCAGTGTACAGACACTGTGCTGGGGAAGTCACCAGCGTGGATGGGCTCATGTAGGGAGCAACATTTAAGGAATAGTCAAGGATGAAGAGAACATGAAAGAGGTGAAGAATAAACTAAGAGACAAGAAGACAGGAAGGAAAACCCAAAGAAAATGTTATCTCCAAACCAAATTTTTCAAAAATCACTTTGAACTGCTTTACAAATAAATTATTAATACCCACTTTTTTATTTATAAGGACTCTCATATACTGCAAAAGTAATATTCATGAAATAGTCTCCAAACACAGGAAAGAATAGATTACTGGAACATACCCACCAACACTGTCTTGCACAGGTGATAGTCCGGGGCAAATAGCTTTCCCGAAGCTGGCTGAGAGTCTTGATACATTTCTTTAAACTCTAATAACCATACAGAAAAGTGTCAAATTGAGGATTTAAAGGCAATAGTTGCAGTCCCAGGAGAGTGTCTGGGAGTGATTCCTATGTACCTGACATAACTCAGAAGCAGGAGAGCCGCACTCAACGGCAAGAAGAATTCTCCCACACCGCCTCGTATAAATCTACAGAGGGCTACGCAAAGGTTTATGTGAGCTGTGTGTCCAACATGTGTTGGAAAATCAGTCTCGTTATATTTTCCCTGTAAATCCTTCCAGGAGTCCTCTAGGTTTAAGGAGGACCTTCACATTTGGAATCGAGAAATGAGTATAGATTTTCTGAAACTGCCTAGACTGTGTAATATGTAGCTCAAACGATATATTTGAGGGGAAGAATATGTAGGTACTGTCAGTCAATTGATGGATTCAGTCTCAAGAAGCTCCAACAGGCCCACCACTCTCCCCAACTCCTTCATGAGGGGGGGAAAAAAAAAAAACCAAACCCCAAAACCAAACAAACAAAAAGCCCTGTTTTTCAAAGGGACTAAGTTCTTTAAATGTGGCTGACTAATGTCTGTTGCATATCCTGCATATCCTGGAGAGATGGGACTGATCTTATTTTGTTTATATAACCAGTTTTATAAATAAAAGACAATATCTTTTATGTTATCATACCAAATTCCACTTCTGAATACACCGAAACTAAAAACTAGGACGGGACCAAACTAAAGAATCTAAACACATTTTTTGTGTGTTTAAACTGATCTTTATAGGAACAAAAGCCTTGAAAATTATATACATAAAATGGTAACGTTACTAAAATATTCTGAAAACAACGAAAAATCTAGTGTGTATCAGATTTTTAAGTCAAATTAATACCTAATTTTAAAATAGTTTTAATTATTAAACCAAATTTTATATTTTATCAAAAGATAAAAAACAATCATTTCTAAACTTTACTAGAAATGTCTTAAATTCTATATTCCTTCATTTCATCAAGTTTTATCTCAAACATTAATTGCATATTATCCTGATCATAACAAACATAGTTGCCTTAAATAAAGACTATTGATTATCTAGGATGCTCCAAATCAAGATTTGATTCTAGGTGTTTTTTGTCTTTTTTTTTTAAATTATTATTTCTTTAAGTAAACTCTATTTAATTTCTAAATATTAGTCAATGAATATCTGATTTTTAAAAATAGGTAAATTTTTAAAAATTACATCAAATGCAAAATAATTTTTTACCATTTAATATGGGAATCATATGTGGGGATCACATACAAGTGCATGCATGATCCACAGTAGAACTTTACTAAGCAGCTTTTCAAAGTACATAAGCTTTTGCTTTTACAGACCTTTAAGAGGTTCAGAATAGTGAAATCAATTTCTATGAAGTAGAAAATAGGGATTTTCTAACCAACCTAATACTCAAAACAGTAACTCTAACTTTGTGAGAGACACTATTTGAACAACAGTGACAGGGAGCTCACCACTTAATGAGGCAGCCTGTTCATTCAACAGGCTTAAGAGTGTAAACATTTTCCTTAACTATTATACAAAAATCTGCTTCCCTGTACATCTAGCAATGGTGTTCACTCTGGCTTCTGTAACGATCCCACTTTGCTCCCCGTTGTCACCAAGGTGGTCACTATTGATGTCTTCCATGCTAATAATTTATTTTTTTTGAAGTAAAACAATTCCATTTCCTCCAGTCACTCTTCCACATCATGGTTTGAAAAGTACCTCATCAATTCCTGCTCCAAAAGGACCACTGATCATCTCTAGCAGGCCTACAGACCATTTCTTTCAACTATAACATAGGTCTATGTGTAGGATTATCATTTCCCATGAGTTAAACACTCAGCTGCTATCAAGGTGAACATACATTATAAGCATATATACCTTGAACACATCATTGATACATACAAATTTGTTTCCTTTTGAAGTTTAGCAGAAAGAATGGTATGATACATACTATATATATAATATAAATATAAATTTTAATTATGATATATTTAGGTTGTAAAATAATGTTATTTTACCAGTGTTTCTTAGAGTAATTGGGAGAAATGGAAGAATGCAAAGTATTTAGGTGTGGTAGGGAGTTTACTGAAAACATAATACTAACCTAAAGTTTTCTTGCCTTTTCTCAGAACTTATGGTCTTTCTGCACATGAGATCATTCTCTTTCTCTGCAGACCACTCTTCCGTGATTTGAAATACAGGTAGCCAGCCTATCCCTGCCTTTATGTGGTCATTCTGGTCTACATCAAGTACTATGTTGAGCCTCTACACTCCCAGCTTCCAAGACCTGGGACACACTATTTCATTTTATCCTAGGTCTCCACCCATCGCAGGTAATATTAGAGACGACAACGATTGCATGACCAGCAGCTCATGTGCATGCATTGTAGGTACAAGTTCTCCGAAAGGGTGTGGACAAGATTGTGGGAGAAAAATGCATCAGCCACACGGGCACCCTGAGAGGTGTCATATTTTTGAAGCACGTGTCTGTTAGCTAAAATACAGTATTGAATACAGAGATAAGATTGAAACCATCATAGAATGGCTACACTCTGAACCACCCATTCAAGTCAGGAGAATTCCATATATAAGAAGTCCTCCTAATATCTATACATCAGCTTATGAGGCATTTATTTGCATTCACAAGACCAAACGTTGAATGTGGTACCAGAAGCTATGAAGCACCTGCATATCTTTAAAGAGGTATAGTTGCTGTACTTCTAATTAAGCCTTCTCAGAGTACTGAGGTTTGCTGTCATGAGAGGAATGATTTTCTTTATCATGCCCCCCTAGAATGTCAGTATGAGAGGGGAGAAAGTATAATTTGCATTATTTCATACATCATTACTTTTTATTTTGCTTATTTATCTTTACATAAACAATGAATCATAAAAACAACAAACTATGAAAACAATGAACACTTGACATAGGTGGCCTTTGTGGTCTTCGGCGAAATGTATGTAACGGTGATTCACACTTAACAACTCAGTAGGAGTGAGGTCATATTCCACTAAATGGGTTCCCTTTTGTCCACATTCTTACCAACACTTGTTGTCTTTCCTCTTTTTATAATAGCCATCCTAATAGGTGAGAATGTTTCTCATGCTTTTGCAGGAATACACTTCCCCTTTTTTTCAGTACATACTTTTTTAAAAGCTAAATTTTTTTATTTTAACTGACAAAAATTCTATATATTTATTGGGCACAACATGATGCTTTGAAATATGTATGCATTGTGGAACGGCTAGATTGAGCTAATTAACATATGTATTACTTCATGTACCAATTGTTTTTTGTAATGAGAATACTTACAATATAACCTCTTTACAACTTTCAAGAATACAATACATTGTTCTTAGCTATAGTCACCATGTTGTACAATAGATACTTTGAGAACTAAACAGATAAAGGAAAAAAATGAATAATGCCATTCAAAAGTGGGCAAAGGACATGAACAGACACTTCTCAAAAGAAGACATACAGGTGGCCAATAAACATGAAAAAATGCTCCACATTACTAACCATCAGAGAGATGCAAATCAAAGCCACAACGCAATACTGTCTCACATCAGTCAGAATGGGTATTATTAAAAAGTCAGAAAATAACAGATGTGGCCAACATTGTGGAGATAAACGTTTATACACTGTTGGTGGGAATCAAATTAGTTTACTCCCGTAGAAAGCAGTTTGGAGGTTTCTCAAAGGACAAAAATAGAATTATCATTTGTTCCATCAAACTATTACTAGATATTTATCCAAAGGAAAATAAATTGTTTTACCAAAAAGACACCAGCACTCATGTTTATCACAGCACTATTCACAATGGCAAAGACATGGGATGCACCCAGGTGCCCATCAGTAGTGAACTGGATAAAGAAAACGTGGTACATGTATACCAGGGAATACTACGCAACCATAAAAAAGAATGAAATCTTGTGCTTTGCGGCAACATGGATGCAGTTGGAGGCCAGTATCCAAAGCAAATGAACACAAACAGAAAACCAAATACTGAATATTCTCACTTATAAATGGAGCCAAATACTACAAATTAACTCAAACGGAAAGCCAAATACTGCATGTTCTCACTTATAAGTGGAAGCTAGACAGTAAGTACACAGGGACACAAAAATGGAAACAATAGACACTGGGGATTCCAAAATGGGTCGTGGGGGAAAGCGGAGGGAAAGTGTTGAACTCTTGGGTACTATGTTTATTACTTGTGTGATAGGATCATTAGAAGCCAAACTTAGTATCAAACACCATAACCATGTAACAAATCTGCACATGAATTTAAAAACAAAAAACAAACAATTTGAATTTATTTCTCTTATTGAATTGAAATTTTGTATCCTTTGACCAATGTCTCTTCAACGCCCAACCCTTACCTCCAGCTCCTGGAACCACTATTCTATTCTCCGATGCTGAGTTCAACTTTTTAAAATTTCATATAAAAGTGAGATCATGTGGTATTTGTCTTTCTGTGCCTGTCCTATTTCACTCAAAATAAAGTCTTCCAGGATCATTGATGTTGCTGCAAAAAATAGGATTTCCTTCTTTTTAAAGGCTGAACAGTATTCGAATACACACACACACACACACACAAATATATATATATATATAACATTTTCCTTATCTATTCATCCATTGATGGACACTTAGATTGATTCCACATCCTGGCTATTGTGAACAATGTTGCACTAAACATGGGAGTGCAGAGATCTCTTTGACATACTGATTTCATTTCCTTGGTACTAATCCCAGCAGTGTGACTGCTGAATCAACAGCAGTTCTGTTTTTCTTTTTTTTTTTTTTTTTAGGAATCTTCATACTGCTTTCCATAATGGTTGTACTAATTTACATTCTCACCAACAGTGTGTGAGTATTCCCTTTTGTCCACATCCTTACCAAAACTTGTTATTGTTCATCTTTTTATAACAGCCATTCTAATAGGTGAGAATGATATCTCATTGTAGTTTTGACTTGCAATTCCCTGATGATCAGTGATGTTGAACATTTTTTCATATACCTGTTGGCCATTTCTGTCTTCTTTTGAGAAATTTGTATTCGGGTCCTGTGCTCATTTTTAAATTGCATTATTTGTTTTCTTGTTATTCAGTTGTTTGAATTCCTTATATATTTTGAATATTAACTCCTTATCACATGTATAATTTGCAAATATTTTCTCCCATTCTGTAGGTTGTCTTCACTCTGTTGATGGTTTTCTTTTCTGTGAAGAAGCTTTTCAGTTTGATGTAATCCCACTTGTTTATTTTTGCTTTTTTTGACTGTGCTTTTGGGACTGTATTAACAAACAAACAAACAAACAAAACATGGTCCAGACCAGTATCATGCAGCTTTCCCCCTAGCAGTTTTGTTTTCTTCTAGCAGTTTTAGAGTTTCAGGTCTTGTGTTTAAGTCTTTAACCCAATTTGAGTTGATTTTTTTGTATACGGTGTGAGAGAGATATATATATATTTGCCCCTCTTATGATATTTTCCCCTCACATTAAAAGCTTATGTTTTCAAAGAGCCCATTGAAATAAAAAAAAAAAAAAGAAGAAAATATTTGGGATCTAGGGCTAGGCAAAAGTTTGTTAGAATTGACTCCAAAAGCACAATCCATGAAAGAAAAAAATTGATAAATTGGACTTCGTTCAAATGAAAAAAAAAATTGCCTTGTGGGAGATAATGGGGTCCTTGCTGCAAGAAATTCTTAACCTTTCTCTGAAGAATTTCCTAAACAGACAGGAGCCAACTTGACTAGAGATGCCTGGGAAATGGTGAGAACTGCAGCCTATGGCTGACTGATACTTGGATTTAAAAATCCCTGTCTTTGTTGTCATACATGTTGTGCTCCAGTTATTGCCCTCTGGGAATGCTCCTGAACCTTAGAGAAAGTCAGCATTCAGTAGAAATTTGAGTTCTCCTTTCTAGAGAACCACATTTTTCTATCATTTCATCACAAATATAAGTTTTCCATAGGGATTGGGTTTTACATTAATTGGATGACAAAATCAAGGGAAGCAGTAGAATGTTGTTTTATTGAATACCAGCATCCTTATAGTTGGGTTGGGAGGAAGTAGTGGTGTCAACATTTTAGTCACGAGACTTCATTTCATGGTCATGGCTTCCAAATAGTGCCATTCAACTCTGATAGCAAACACTGTGTTAAAAACAACTGTCAATTTGATTTTTGTCACATTCAAACATCTAGTGATTTAACTTTGTTCCTCTAAGCTAAGTATCTCATTTTATCCAAATGACCTCTCTAAATGTGCATGTGACTGTGTGTCTATTTCCTTCATTCCATGACATTATGAATCACTCTAAGGTGTGTTAACAGTCATTATGCAGAACGAAATTCCACGTTAATTGTTCACATGTTGCATCAATTCACAATGGCGTATGCTTACTCATATTATACATGTACCTTTCTTTTCCAATATCATAATAATCTTGGGGTCTAATTCTGTATGTATTCAAAGGCTAAAATTTTTCTGATTCATTTCAGTCATTGCTGTTCCATAAATGTCATTTGATGATGTAGTTTTTTTTTTTTTTATGATTCTTGCTTGTAATTTTAACTCCTTTATCCATTTTAACATCAACTGTTTCTTTCTTTTCCTTTTCTTTTTCTTTTTTTTTTTTCTTTTGGAGACAGAGTCTCGCTCTGTCACCCAGGCTGGAGTGCAGTGGCACGATCTCAGCTCACTGCAACCTCCACCTCCTGTGTTCAAGCAATTCTCCTGTCTCAGCCTCCTGAGTAGTTGGGACTATAGGTGTGCACCACCACACCTAGCTAATTTTTGTATTTTTAGTAGAGATGGGGTTTCACCATGTTGGCCAGGCTGGTCTCGAACTCCTAACCTCAGGTGATCCGCCACCTTTGGCCTCCCAAAGTGCTGGGATTACAGGCGTGAGCCACTGCACCCAGCCAACATCAACTGCTTTATTTACATTTTTTAATTTGTTAATGTCCTAGTTTTGTATTTGTTTTTATTTCTTTAATTGATTCACAAATCTCAGGATATTAAACATATCCTCTGGAAAGTCAGCTGGAAACTTCTTAGTTCTTTCTAACGTTTAAGTATGTTATAGAACTACATCCAGATTGAAAATGCGATGATCTCCTATAAAAGATTTGCCCATTTCTGCTGTCTTTAACTGTATCTCTTGATGTATGACAGCTTATAAGTTGGCATTTGTTTCAATTCTGTATTACAATATAATCCTTCCAAAGACATTTTAAGTGACAATTAAAAATCCAAACTTAATTTAAAATTTAGCAGTAGGCATTGCTATTAATGCTAATAATTTCAGCTGAAGTGAAAATTGACTGAAGAGATGCCTTCTATACACGGCTAAGTTCCTGCATAGACAATGACAGCCACTCTTAGGGTGCTCAGAAGTATCTTTTAACTTAGATTCGTGCATTTATTCAACAAATATTATTTACGGTCTAATAATGACAGGCATTGACGTAGGTATCGAGAAAATTGGGTGAATATAATAGATAAAATCTTCATCATCATTGAACTTATGTTCTTCAATTACAAGAGGCACTCAGATTTTGGAAATGATAAAATATGGAGAAATATGTAAAATATGTATCTCAGAACAAAGAAAGATATGATGTAGCTTTAGGGTTCTGTCATACTTTTGAATTCAGCTATTTCTAATGCAATTAATTTTATTCAAACTTGTCCTACAGAGACTATTTTAGCATTTACTTACATTCCTTGAAATAATTTTTTTCATTATATTATTTCTAATGCAAAGCAAATACTTCAGTTTTATATAACAAATGACATCAGACTTTCTTTTCTTCCTCCATTTTTTCCTTCCATAAAATAAATTAACAGAGGCTTTTCATAGGATAGTCTATTTCTTTTCTCTGTGCTCATGTATGGAGAAATACATATGGGTGGGGCGAGACAGGAGGAGTGTACATAGGTATTTTATAATGATGAGCCTGGATAGGGTTGAAATAACTCCTGTACCAAGCCCTCACTTCCAAGTGAGCAAATCCTCCAACAAGCATTGCCCTAGAATACATTTAAAGAGGCTACTGAAAATCAAACACAATACACACACACACACACACACACACACACAGACACATATATTTAAAATGTATGTACACACATATGTGTATACATAATTTATATGCATATATTATGTGTTTTGATACATACATATTTCAAAAACCAATGTAGTAAATTAGTAGCTTATTTTTCAAATGCGTACTACCATATCATAAGTTTGAACTCAACAGAAGAGTCACTACTAATGGCACTTGAAAACTGTCAAGTAAGAAAACTTTCATGTGAAAATGTAGACTTAGTCTCTGATGTTCATGGGAAGTGATTCATGGCTAGGTTTTACATTACGCCAAGGAGATGCTTTATAACTGGATGCTGACACTTTATGTGTTAGGCTATAATCAATATTATTTGCTACATGCTCTGTCACTGAAATAAAACCATGATTGTTCTGCAAATAAAGTTTTAATTAATAACACAAACATCCCTGTTTCGAAATGTTGTAACCCTGTATATCCCACAACACAACTTTACTACCAGGTATAAAGATCAACCGAAGGTTTAAAAGTCTTAAAACGTTGATATTTTGATGGTATAACCTGAGTCTGTGTATTTTTTTTTAGGCAACCAGGTCATATATTGTAGAAGGGGAACTGAACTCAGTTTTCTTATCTGTAAAATGGAAATAACAGTTCCTAGCTCACATACTTATTAGAAAGATTAGATTATGTGTGTAAAGCACACAGAATTTTTGGGCTTCTAGATTTGGAGAATGGTAATCTGAGGTTGAGTGTTGATGTCCATAATTGAATTAGTGTTAACCTGTGCATTTTAACAGCTGCTGTCAATGCCCGTAACACAGAGACATTTAATTGCTAATCCAAGTCTATGCAATCACTTAGCTCATTCCACTGTCTAACAGGGTAGAACTGGCAGTCAACAACTTCTGCAGGATTGAAAAGAAGACATCACTGGAGCCCACTGAGACCACTGGTCACCCTGCTTATAGGCGCTTTGATCTTTGATTCATCTACCAAACTGAGAAACACCCAAATTATAAATCCGAAAACTTTCTAGTACCTACAATATGGCATACGAAACCATTCACAAACTGGCCCCATCCCAACTTTAAGCCTGCTCCATCACCTCACTTACACGACTGTACTCTAATTATGCCCCTAAAATAGCTCTTATGATGTTGTGTTATAATCAGGCCTCTAATCCCCATCTAGCCCTTTGTAGGACTGTATCTCAAAGTATGCATTTGCCTAGGGGCAGTTTAACCAGCATATGCCTCTTCATATCTTCCAAGATAATCACACTTGAAAGGAGTTTCAGCTGTTAGCATCTTTCATGACCCCTCAGAATGTCAGCAGTAAGATGAACATTCTGAAACTAAGTTTTAAGGATGTTCAGAAAAGAGAAGTAAGATATAGAGCCTCCAGTTTCTCCAAAACTCTCCATAAGGCAGGTGTGTCCAGGACAGCCACTCCCATTGCACTAAAGCAAATGACACATCTTATTGTACTCCTTGTGTCTTACTCCTTTTCATATGCATGGTAACTTGTATAGTGCGCATTACTTATTAGGTGAAATTTAGATTAAATAATTCCTTTCCTTCTCTCTTCTTCCCCCACCCCTAAAAATACACACATACAGAATTTTTTAACCTAAAGCTACCTCTCTGTGACAGTAAGCAAGTGAAAAACTCAGATTCCTATGGGAACCTAGGAAAATTTGAACAAGACAGGCTTGGTGGGTATTGGGATGACTTGGAGAAGACACACATACGCAAAAAAAGTTATCTCACTAGCTGCTATCAGCTCCGGCCTACTGTTGTTGCATGAAAATGGCAATTTAGTGTGGCTTCTCTTCCCATCTGTCATGAGAAGTCAGAAATCCAGAATATTTTGTGAATCTGGTTTTTATATGTCAGAAATTCAGTGTTTCTTTGTTTGCTTTGTTTTGTTTTTTGTTTTCTGTAAAGCACTGTGTAAGTCAAACAGAATGTACTTGTAAGGGACCAGTTTGAACCTCTGCGCTAGAGCTCCAAGACTGGGCAGTCTCTAGAAATCACTACTGTGCATCTTAGCTTGAAAAGATCCATTGTTCTTCCAGAAGACTAGGATGCTGTTAGGACGCACCCAGGCTGTTCATGGGTGTGCTATCCGTCCATATGGAAGAAGCTTGGTCAGTACTTGCCTCACAAAATCATGACTTTCATTTGAATCAGCAAGGAAGAACTTCTGCACTGTAAAAGCTTATTAAGGGAATTTGATTGCAAATTGAATGTGGTCCAGCACCTCTCCAAAGCTCATTTAAGATATTTGATATTTTAGAGAAAAAGCCTAAATGGGCAAGTTAACTATCCATTTACCTGCACTATTCCAAATTCTATCACTGAAGTCTCAGACCATCAGAAAATAATGTCTTAGACCACATTATCTTAGTCAATCAAAGACAAGACTTCTGAGATATGACTCAATACCATGTCATTTGATCTTACAGAAGGCTAATATAAAAAACCTGTCACGTTTAAGAGCATAGTTTGAACCTTTTAGAAAACTGGCTGGAGACACATTCTACCTTGTGTCATAGCACTGCTTTATATTGGATATATAAAGCAGTGTAATAAATTCCAGGAAAATAGTTCCAGGAAAGAATGTTTATCCTCATGGATGCACTTAGATATGTTTGATGCCTTAATGGGAAACAGTTTCTTTTCCCTAGTTGCCAGGACAAACTTAAGAAGCTACATTAAGTGAGAATAAGAGTCTGAAGTTCGTTTCAGAATGTTTGAAGTCCTTACTAATCCTTCCCCTTTATTTGTTTATTAAAGTTAACACTGGCTTTAGGTTTTAGATAATTAGGAATAACCCAATTATAATAGTTTGTTTTTATTCTAGTGATAGGATTCTGGGTAATCACAATTTTTAAAATGCATTTCCCCTTTTTCTATAATATTGTTTTGCTTTGTTACAAATACAATTTTTAAACATAAAGAGAATTCTCTCCATATCATAGATTTCGGTGGATATCTGCTTTCAAAATATTTTCACCATCACCTATACCAGGACTTTAAATTTTAATTTTAGAAGTATGTTATTTGCATTTTAAATGCATATTGCAATTCTAGAATTCCCTGTCATCTATTTGTTTATCAAATGTACCTGGCACTGACCTAGGCACTGGAGATATAATAGTGAGCAAGTTAGACATATCCCCTTCTTTTCAGGAGCTTACAGTCTCATTGCAGCAGAAAAGAAACCAGGCAATGAAAACACAGGGTGGTCAGCGGTGTGATAGAAGTACAGGGTAGGCCGCCTAACACATACTAGGCAACAGAGAAGGCTTTCCAGAGGTTGCCCATGGCATGAAGATCTCAGGCAATAGTGGAAAAGGGGAAAGGCCTTTAGGCAGGAGGCTGCAGACTCCATAGGGCTGCCCTTCTCAGTGTTGTATCCTCAGGCCCTTGCTCGGTGCTTGGCTCACGGAAGGTACTGAAAATATATAAAATAAATAAATGAATGATGGGACAGCATATGCAGAGGTTGAGAGCCATGGGAGGTAATCGGTCCTTTGTAGGAACCAAAAAGGGTATGGTTTGGTTGAGTCGTAGAGTTTGAGGTAGGTAGAAAGGGGTGAAATAAGACTGGAGAGACATCCAAAGCCCAGTTGTAAATGAGTCTTATGAATCATCTAAATAATCTGCACTTAATCCTAAGAGAAAAGAGAAGCTATATGTGCTTAAATGAATAAAACTTAAAACAAATAAATAAACAAACAGAACCCAGATCCCTGTTTCTTTTTCAGCAACTTGACCTTTGGTTAACTACTACCTGGATTCCCTTGGTAACTTGATAAAGACAGAATGTCAACTAAGTCTCAAAGTGACATTGCTGATAGCAAAAATGACCTCTCATTGGTAAAATGCATCTGGACTAGGAGAGACTATAAATGAACCATAAAAACCCGATTTCATAGCTTTGGGCTTCCCTGTGAGCAGGGAAGAAATTGTTGCAAGAGATATAAGGCTGTTAGCGAGATGACTTCCACAGCTGAACTGCTAGACTGTTGCATGGACTCCTGATGAGGAAGGCCTGCTGCTGTGGTGAGCTACGGTTCCCGATCTCTGCCCTTTAGAGTAGACAAGTGCCAGGTGTGGCGTATGGTCACCTTGTGAAACTGCATGTTTAGGTGAGCCTAAGAAGAACCCCTGACAAACACTGCATCATTGAAGGGTTTTAAGTGGAGAGTTAATACAAATAGACTTTTACAGGATTTCTTTAGCTATTGAAGGCAAATGCCCCAGGACAGGTTACTGAAATAACACATTAACCAGAATTATTAATAGTCTTGCTGGAATCAAACGGAAACCTACAAAGAAGGGAGGAAAAAGCATCCTCCTTTTAAGTTTTACCTAAACCTAGAGGCTCTAAGCCCATCAAGTGGGACTTACAGAAATGCAAACTGCTTTCCCTGTCTTTTGGTGTGTGGTTCATCTGCCACTTAATGGAGAAAACATTAATCTGGACTGGCAAATAGGAACCACCAGAGGGAAAGGGCAAAATACTAAATAAGGACCACCAAGCCATTTTCAGAAAGCAGCAACTATCGAAGAGAGTCAGATGTGAAATACTATCTCACCCCTTAACTAGCTGTGTGACTTTAAACAAGTCATCAGACTTCTCTGAGCCTCAGGTTTCTTGGCAGAAAGAACAAAGGACTCAGACTCAATGACCTGGAGATGATTTTGACTCAAGACTCTATGAGTCCTGTAATCTGAGTACCACTCATATGCCAAGTACTAGGCTAAGCTCTAACACCCCTCCTGCCCCTATAAAAAAAAATGTTCAAAATCAGGTAAATATCAAATGCCTGTAATAGAAAGATCAAGGGCTGGGGCCAACGGCTGGAGTAGGTCTAGTTTAAGGTTGAAGTAAGGACTTCATAATGTCTCTCCACCCAAATGTCAGCCTGTTTAACATGATAATCGCATCTATCACTGAAACTTTATCATGTGCTTTGGACCCCTCATGTGGCTGGTACTACGGTAGGCTCTGCTAGGTGATAACCTAGCAGAAATTACCCAAGATAGCTGCCCACATGTCTGGAGTACTTACTGTAACATTTGCCCACCACAAACTCTCAGTGATTGCAGCTGATTGACAGAATTAATAGAGATAATAAATATTTTAGGACTCCCATATTCTTCAACTACCTTGAAGTAAGGCATAAAAATCCAGCAGAATTTAAGCCTAAAATCTGAAACAAAATAATGCAAAGTGAAAATAATAATTTCATTTAAAAAAGCTTGTCTCCAAGAAAATTAAGCACTTCCATATCTTGAGGGGACACTAAAATGTATTGATTGAGAATGCAGGAGAAAACCTCTGTTTTTACAAAAAGTTTTGAAGTAGGAAATTTTAGAGAAAAGAATTGCGTGTACTTCTAGGAAATCTCATCATGATCTCAGTGTAATAGCCATTTGCAAAAGAGCCCTGAACTGAGTCCATGCCAGGGAGTATTATTGGAAAATGGCCCACTCCAGCTACTTCCTGGAATTCCTCTTTGTGCTTCAGCAGCTAGCTTGGTATGCACTGGGCACCAGACAGAGGCACAGCATCTTACAGAGCATGGGGAAACTCATTCCAGGATGATACAGTTTGCGATTTGTGACTCGAGCCTTGAAACAGGTAGAAGACAACAGCTCATGTTATCCAAATCACGAGATAAGCCTTAAAAAACAAAAGTACAACTAAAAGTGGCCATGGAAAAAATAAAATTGAGGTAATTATGGGGAGTATTTATTCCAAACAGCCACAATTTTATAGTGGGAGTTCAGGGATGCATAGAAAAACTAATACAGCCTCTGTTCTTATGAGGCTGCCCAGCATTTTCCAACCTGCATTCCATGGCATTGTAGTATTTCTGAGGGAATGACATAATTGCCTGATTCGAATTTTCTTTTTAAAAGGTAGTTATAATTAATTATTTGTTTTAAGCAATTGTTTAGCTACTGTTAAATAATTGTGATTAAAAATGTAAATTTTGTATATTAAATTTAATAAACTTGGAAACCATAAACACATTGACTTCTGCTCTCAAACAACAGTTTTTGTGCAGATTCAAGATTAATTTCTGTGCTTATACTTATATTTATGAATGTATCATTGATTAGAGAGAGAAAGTGTGTGTGTGTGTGTTTAACGTTAGTACTTAGCAATTTTGCTCATGTAAAATTCTGTAAGCAAGCGCTATTGAAGTACTCTTCTGCTTTCTTCTGAATCAAAATTTTTTCACTACAATGTAACTAAAGCAATATACCAAAATGAAGTCGATCTTGAGACCAAAAGTTTATGCGATCGTCATCCATCTACCTTAATTTCAAATCTCATAATTCATCAAAATATTTACTATGTAAATTATTGGAAAATTAAACAAGATAGAGTTTTGTCGATTTTGCCAGTTGTTTCATTTTTACAAAATGTTTGGATGCTTATGAAAGTTTTAAAACAGCAATTTGGATTCTTTCATAAACAATAAAAGGAATCTAGTCATTGATAAAATTTAGAAAGTTCTGTACTTTACATAGGAGATGGAAGATAGAAGTTACTGATGAACCTTAGCACTAATTTTCTGATATTTTGCAAATTTTCAATTATTGCCGTGTAGAAGATCCCATATGAAGATGACAAAATGCTAACTCACTTCGCAGACCAGAAATTATTTTGAAATACCTTTCTGCTATTATGCAACAACATGTACGGAGATAGCACACAGTTCTTATCTCTGGCAATAAGAAATGGAAAATTTTGGAGCTTGCGATCTAAAACTGTACTTTATATTACAAAAACTCCATAAAGATTTACTTGACTTTTTCCATGTCTAGATTGAGAAAAGGAATTACTAATTTTGAATTACTGCTATACATTAAAATAATAGATTAAAACATTTAAAATTTATAATTATGGCTTGTGAATTTGAGAAGACGAGGATTGGGCAAGGAGGACAGGGAAAGTGTGACTATATTCAATGCAACTCTGAAGGGAAATCTGCCAATTGTAATATATAAAGTGACTTATGATGCCTTCACCCTCTTCATACAGTTGTTATAACTGGAGCATCTAAGTGCTTTGTACCATTAGTCACTCCTGTATTGCAGTTTCATTCTTACATTTTGTAGTACCTTTTATACTTGTGATTTATGCCTACAGAATAACTAGGAAAACCATATATGTTTTACATACAGATTCCAGAAAGAGACAGAACTTGGCTAAGTAAAGTTATTTTTTAAATCCAGTTCTGTAATGGTGTTATAGGACACGTGGTTTTCCAGTAAAACCTACTCCTGTAGTTTCACTTTCCCTGCATAGACTTCTTCCTGGGCCATACTGCTTTCTTAAGCTATATCATGGTGGAATCTTATCCTTCATAATGTTTTGGAGAAAGCTGAGGGTGGCGCCTGCACAATTTGATTTGGTGTAAAAATACACACCAAATCTGATTTCTGTTACATTAAGGCATTCTCTGACAAAATATACAGAACAAGAAATGAAGTGAATTGTGTTTTAGAAAAATCTTATGAGCTTGTTTCCCCGAATACCTGACCACTAATTTTAAAAAATGAATCAAAAACCCACTTTAATTGAATATTTAATAGATGATTTAATGGTCAAGTTAAGATACATTTTAACTGCTAAATATAAAAATGATTTGTGTTTGCTTACTGGAAATATTTGTAATATAAGCCAACATATATAATAAACTAATATTTAAAGCAAATTTACTACGAAGAAATGAAATGACTATTTTCAATTTATAAACATTGTACATTCATCAAACTATATTTTTGACTAATAGTTGGCTTTTATAATATGAATATCATAACAGTGGATTGCCATTAACAGTAGAAATAGTTTAACTCATTTTTTAAAAGGGCAATACATTTTACTTTAAAATGAATCACTGGAAATATAAAAATGGCAATATTCTCCTATGGAAAGGCCCAAATGTAGCTAGAGTAAAATATATCATTTTTTATAAATAAACGAGTTTATTGTCTTATAAATTCCATCCTCTACATAATGCCTCATGTACTAGGGTGATCTACAGAAAAGAATCTGGGGTTGGCAAATAGGATGGAGCATGTAATCCAGTCTAGTACCATTCTCCAACAAGTTATTTAATCAGAGTAAAGCTAGGCAAGTGTAGTGTACCTCAGTGTTCCTCCCAATAAAGTGGGTCAAGAATTACTTCATTTGATATATGAAAAAATAAACAAAAAAGACATGCTAAAATGTTTTGAAAAGTAACATGTTGTATAAGTAGAAAAGGCATGCTAATCATTTGAAAATAACTCATCTAATTTGTTTTAGTATCTAAAAATAATGGTAGAATAGATATTTCAGGTTCCTGAAATTGCTGTTTCTTCACAGTACATTTTGAATAAACTTTACTTAATTTGGAAAGTTTGAAATATGAAGTCCCTAAGGAAATTCTGAAAACTCCTTTGCATTCCTCAACGTTAAACACAAATACATTATGGTATCTGATGTTACCACCACCTGGAGATTCCCTGATATTTTTACCATGGGGGGGAAAAAGGTGTATTAAAACATTTCTTTTACTTCTAGCATTATAGAAATCCCAGGCATAGGGCAATAAATACGTTACTGATACCCACAGGTGAGCAGGCAATTCTGTCCTGTGTTACAGGTACTTTGTCATTACCTTCTGAAACACTGTTTCACAGTGCAGGGTATGTTATATAAAAAATAAATGATGCTGCCAAATTTTAGCAGTTTCAAAGAAACATAAGTCAATGGCATAAGGGAAGTAGGTGACGTAATGACTCTAGAATTAAGTAGATGGCTTGAAGAGATGGATCATGAAGCTTAACCTTTGAAATTATTCATTGAATATTAATATAAACACATGGAAAAACACACTTCTAAGATGCTTTGCTAAAATTCTATTTATTAAATCAAATTTTTTTAAATGACAAAGAGAGATAATATATCCTATTCCTGGAAAACGTCTAAGAACAAACATCTAATAATCTGGTCTTACTTAAGGTTTCAGTTAAGGGTGTTTGTAGAGTAGGAGGTTAATAACGTCTAAACAATTACACAAAAAAAGGAAAGGGAAAAACTGACAATGAAACCCAAACTTGTCAATAAATGGTAAATGATTACAGATGAATCAAAGGAGATGAAAAATCAGACCAAATATTAATTTATGCAAATTGGAAAAGATTTAAAAACTGATTCAAAGAGGATGGGCAATTGAGACAACGACCAAACAAAGACAGACAAATAACCTCAAATTGACTTGAAGAACCACAGCAACTCAGAAGGTGTTACTAATGAGATCTGAACTTTGATGATCCTAATGGGCATTTGGTGTTGTTTGGTCTAAAAGCGAGGAGGCAAGCTTTCTCTCCCCTATGTAATGTGAACAAAATTTCTTTCTCCATGTAGGACATGGAGCACTAATGGTTCATCTAAATAAGCTACATTTATGAAGGCAGAAAAAAAATTATAAGACAATTTTAAAAATTAAGAAAAATAAATACTGCTCTCCAAATAAAACACTAAACAGAAAGATACTCCGACAAAATTTGGACACAGGGTTGCTTTCCACCTTCTGCTTTTATCAGTTTCTGCTTTGCACTGAAAGTGTCTTGCATCTCTTGAGATAATTTTAATGGCTCTCTCTCTTTCAGAAAAAGGTTCCACAGCAGAACCTTTTCATTCCAGGTATCTCACCTTCTGAACCCAGCTTGGAGTATCCCCATTCCCATGTCCTGCCCATATCAAAATCACCCCATCTCCTGACCATGCCATACTGCCCTGCGGTGGTATCTGTCCCCATGTTATTCCCTTTGCCTCAAATGCCCTTCTTGCATCCAGCCCTTTCCAACTAGTGTCAGTTGGGTCTCCCCAGAAGCAGATGTGAGATGAAATTAGAAATGCAAACGTTTATTGGGAAGTAACACCCATGAAAGAAAAAAGGGCAAAAGTAGGATTATGTACATTGTGACCTTTAATATCTCATTCACATCCCCTAGAAATCATTTACTCTTCTTCTAAAAGTGCCTACATCCCCCACTTCTCTCACCCCTATGAAAAAGGATATATAAGTTTTTAAATCTCATTGGGTGTATTAGTCTATTTTCACAGTGTTATAAAGAAAGACCCAAGACTGGGTAATTTATAAAGGAGAGAGGTTTAGTTGACTCACAGTTCTGCAAGGCTGGGGAGGCCTCAGGAAACTCACAATCATGGCAGAAAGTGAAGTGGAAGCAGGCACCTTCTTCACAAGGCAGCAGGAGAGACAGGTGCAAGCAGGGGAAATGCCAGATGCTTATAAAACCATCGGATCTCATGACAACTCCCTCACTATCATGAGAACAGCATGGAGGAAACCACCCCTGTGATCCAATCACCTCCTCTCTTTGCATGTGGAGATTACAGGTCCCTCCCTCTACACATGGGGATTATAATTAGAGATGAGATTTGGGTGGGGACACAGAGCCAAACCAAATAATTGAGCTATTGGGTACTCACTTTCCTGTGATGCCCCCGTGCATATAATAAATTGGTATGCCTTTTCTCCTATTAACTTGTCTACTGTCTGTCTATTTCAACAGACTCACTTATCAAAGCTCCAGAGAGTACAGAGAAGTTTCTCTTACCCTTCAGGCTCCATCAGTCTAACAGAAACTCTAAAGCAAAGAATGCCTATGAAAAGAGGTCAACATGGGCCAGAAATGGTGAGGCTCTGTTATCACCATCTTGCTCAGCCATTGTCCCAAGAAGAGTGTGGCCTCTGCTCCAATGCTGGGTCAGATGTTGAAGGCACTAACAATTGGAAGCTGTCAGATAGCCATATTCCTCATATCTGGGAAAGGAGTCCTCTCTTGAAGAGGGATTTTAGCAGTACATCTCTTCATGTCTGCCACACAATTATTCTCTAACACACATGTGAATGTCTATTCCTATGTGAAGCCTCTAAAATTCATTCCCAGGCAGTTGGTGGCTCTCTACGCCTTTACAGCAATGTGAATGTTAATTTCTCATACCACACTGTGTCCTCACTATTTTTACAGCTTTCTCTCTGCCTTTTGGAAGGTAGAAATCACATCATGGTCTTCTCAGATTTCCAGTACATAGCTTGGGAAACATAGTACCTAATAAAATATATTCAAAAGAGGGAGTGATTTGATGGCTGGACTTACCAGCTGGATAACAGACCAGACTGGTTGATCCAGAGATACTAAGGGATATACCTCATGTATGTGAAAGTGAAAGGTATTAAGAAGTTCTCAAAAACTAATTTCAATGTACTTTAAATACTAACGAACTATTGGACTTTAAGGATAACATGTATCAAAAATTAGCATGTTGTAAGCCAAAGTTTTGAAATTATGTTCCCAATCATAAATCTAATCACAATCATAAGCAGATTACATGAACCTATCTGTGTATCTCTTTCCATCTATTATTCTCACTTCCAGTTTTCTCTTTCAATTTACAGACTGGGAAACGGTCCATCTAATTTTAAAATTCTAAGATGTACTGTGTTTATTCTGTATTGTAAAATAATAATTTAATTTCAGTTGTAAATGTTAGAGTTTTCTTTGAGGACCTTTTTAGGCAAGGCTTAATAGTTCAGTAACATATATTCTTCATTTAATCAGCCAACAATGTTTACTCTCTGCTAGGCCCAAAGCTAAGCTGTGAGGACATAAAGATGAAAGTGAATGAATAGGATAAGAAGCCCTCTTTCTAATGGTGGAGACAGAATAGCAGATGATTCACTATATGGACTGGGGAGTGCTATAATACCTAAAGGGTACACAAGGGAAAAAGAAAACATGGGAGAGAAAGAAAAGGAACTTCTTGAGTCAGTGTGAGTTACTCTTTTGGTTTCATCTCCTTCTGAACTTTTAAAGGGAAGTAGGACAGAAACAAAGTCCTTAAGAATGTCTAGAATCCCTCTAGAATCCCTTTCTCTAATGAGTTCTCAGGAGGGTTGGTATTGCCCCCTAGGGGGAGGCTTTGGAAACTGCCAAAGTGAGGCACTGGGTTTCTCAATGATTGTAGAGACACTTATTGGCATTTGGTAGTCAGGCACCAGAGACGCCAGATGGCCTGCAATGCTTAGGAACGCCTTTCACAGTGAATAATTGTCCTGCTCGGTTTTCAAATATTCCACTGATCATTCATGAAAAGAAAAGCTTTGTGTGTAATTTCCCAAGTCCAGAACACAACTTTGTTTTACATATAACCCTGGAGGAATCTTTCAAGGCTTTTAATATACCTTGAATTTTCTAAGAAGGCCACTACCCTGTATATTAAGGAATGGCCACATTTTGCTACTACTGTCCAAAATTTTGCCAAGAAAATCTATTTTAGATACCCACATCACTGATAGAACCACCACACACACAGACATCTGCATCAATAGCAGTGGTCTTATGTATACCACAGCATGTTATATAACAGTATGTTACTATATCTTTTAGTGTAGTCATGCCCAGGATTTTGCACATAATACTTTACTATAAGTTACTTACTATTTTTTTTTCCTTTAAATGTTCTATAAATGATGTATGTAGGTAGGTTATATTGCTTATGAATGTTATTTTAAGATTATCAAGGGAGCATTACAAAATATTGGCTAGGACTGAGAGCATTGAGATCCACTACAATTACTTTTTCTAAAATTTCAAGACTGACCTCATTCTAATGAGAAGAAACATGTGAGGCTGGAAGATTATATAGACCATGTTCTTATGCATATTCAACTACCAAGGAGCATTTTTACATTATCCCTAGATTGGCAGGGCTGCCTGGCTGGAGGACAGATATTCTGCACAGACAGACATAAAGGGCTCATGCTCATCTGCAGCAGGTAAAAGAAAGAACTAACAACTCTTCTTTGAACTGTCTTCATTTCTTGTAGCTTATTCTCAGGGGGTTGAAAATGAAATACTGTGCCTTGGTTTTTGCCTTCAAATACTTGTCAGCATTAATTTTTCCTGGTGGTTCTCTAGACAGATAAATTGCTCTTGAACAAAGTAGATAAATTTGAGGCAATGCCCCTGGATTAACACTTTAGAAGAAAACCATCATCCTTATAATCATCATTTCCATTCTCTTTTTAGTACAGACTATTAACATATTATTTAGCATTTATTTCATTCTGCCTTGGACCAGAGTTCTCTGATAGATGTCTGTCATTGTCATTTATTACACATCCATTCACTCAGGCAACAAACATTTAATGAACACCCATCATGCACCATGTGGTCCACTTGCTGCTGGGAGCACAAGATTAGTAAGTTCCAACTTTTGCCCTCAAGGAGTTCACAGAGTTGGGAAAGAAAGGCAAATAAATAAGCAATTAGAATTCCAGGTAATATACAGTATTTTAGAAGGTTATAAAAGGAGTGTAGAAAGTAATATAAACGAAAATGTCAGCACCTAACATTGAACCTTAGACATAGTAAGTGCTAAAAAAGAAATGTTTTGAAGTTATTCAAATTGTTCCAAGGCTGAAAATTGGGCAGGTAAATTGAAGAGTTAAAATGGAAGGATAAGGCTCCAGCTAGCAAGATAATTGACATTCTGATGGGAATGGGATATTCCAAGGGCGTTGGGACAAATGAATAATTTTTCCTTCAGCCAACATTTCTCTAGCAATTGCCACATACTAGATACTGTGCTATCTGCTGAGAATACCAACCTCTCTAAATCACTTGTTTTTCTCTAAAGGAATTTAATCCCTCTATTTACCAAACCTGTCTTTAGAACTATGAATACATATCCATATTGGCTGACAGAATTGCATCTGATGGAGGAACTAATGTCACACAAATTCCCAGGCTCAGAAGTAGAATGAATCATTAGTGGAGGCTAACCCAGGCCAGCCAGGTTGCAAAGACGGCTCTGTGTCAGCAGCATGAGGGCTATTGGTTACAAGAGATCAGGAACGAGCCAGAAGTCCATAGGGAGGTGATGAGTCAGAACACAATATGTGAATCTAAATACTGAGGAAACAAGGTTTGAGGCAGTGGCTCCTTAGAAACTTCTGTGGATAAACTGTAACCGAATAAGGAGTGAGGCAAGTTTCAGGCAAGGCTCAGGCCTCTAAAAATATCAAACTGAAATCAGATCATGACAGAGTGAGCAGTCAAGAGTGAACTAACTATCACTAACAGAGTCTTCTGGAGGGTTACAAACCAGATTCATTCATATGTCTATTTTTAAATTTTTTGTGAGCTTGCTGTGTATACATCTCATGGTCCTAGGATGGTGACTCTCAGATAACACAAATTTCAGTGTGTATTCAAGACTTTGTTTGGATGCTAAACAACAGCAATCGGCTGGTTTTCCTCCACTACCTCTTCTCTTACTAATTAGGAATTGGCTGAATCTTCAGTACAAACTATCTCACTTTCCATCCATTCATCCATTCACTCAATAAACACTTATTATCAGCTTTGAGGTAAGAGACCATTTTAGGTGATGGAAGGAAAAAAGATAAATAGACCTGATCCCTGTCCTTGAAGGGTCAGTGTCGGGAGGCCAGCCTCAGCTTCGGAGAACGATAGTGCAAAACACATTGATTTCAGTGACAGAATCTAGATCACTTTTTCTTTGTCAATAATTTAAATGGGTATGCAGACAATAATCAATAAAGTGGTGGCTGCACGACGGTTACCAAAGAAATATTTAACTCAATTCCTCAATCCGACTATCTCCGGGAAGAGCCGGGTTGGCATTCTGACTGCTCATGAGGAAAAAAGATGATGAAATACTCTAGTTTTTCATATGCCAAGATGAAAATCATCAATCTCAATCTCCGTGGAAGATGAAAGTACTTTTAGAAAAGAGCAGTGAACTCTTATCAGTCTTTCTAAGGTGATGTGATCTTTAAGATGATACAGAGAGGGCAGAAACAGTAAAGAAGTTCAGAAGAATTTTTATGGGCAAAAGGGAAATGATGAAATTTCTCTCTCAATTTTATAAGGTGCTAAAAATAAGACAGGATATATATTAAACCCAAATGACTACAATGCTTTTTGAAAGATATATACCTTCTGATGTAGCATAAGTTAAGTTTGGCAATGCCGTTTACATCTTGTTTTCTCAAGCTTGCATTATTCCTATTATCTTTAAACCATGGTTTCTTGACAGAGAACTGTTAAGCATCTTGTCTATTTTCTGGGGATTAGTTTAGTTAAAAAGTATAAAATAAAATCTATAGGTTACCTAAACAGGTACACTTGAAACTGAACACGCCAAGGATTCCTTTTGTGGATTCAACCTTCCATTATATCTTTAGTACACCTAGAATACCATATGTAACAACGTACCACCCAACATGGGGGCCAAGTCACGACACCACAGTCAGTCATGTATCACTGTGCTTTGCCCCTAAACCACAGGTAATGTGATCCCATTACAATTTGTGCCACTAGTGTGCTTAAAAGATTTCCCATACCACACTAGAGAGAAAGCCCCAGACCTCACTATCACATACAAGGCCTTCTATGATGTGTCCTCCATTACTTCTCTGCTCCTTGATTACACGTACCACACAGGCTCTTCCTAAATGACTTCTGTGGCCATAAAGAAGAACTCACTTAGTCTGGAGATCTTAAGAGTAAATGGAAAAAAGATGTGCTTGCTCCAAAAAATGGCAGTCAGGGAAGAGTTTCCCTGTAGGGTAGTCACAAAGCCTTTCCACAAGTAGATATCCTTCTGGAAAATTCAGCAGGCCAAGAAAGCCTGCCCTGGGCCCGTACTTCTGCAGGGCAGGATCACCAAAATGTTTCTGTTGAATGGATTTTTAGTGTCTTGATTTACAATAAATGCGTGGTTTTATTTAAACAAAAAACACATTTTTATTATTTAATTTTCTATATAAGTCTTTGAAAATGACACATGCAATAAAGATTATTTGCAATACTCATATTTGATGCATCATTTTCAAACCACATGGTTTAGCATGAAATTTAAATTCAGCCAATAATTCCAAGGTGACAGTTTTATCTACAAAGCCTCCATTTCTAGTTCAACCAATTTATTTAATGGAACAATTTAGAGCACTTGTTTAAACTGATCCAAATAACATTCAAAAGAAAGTAAAGGGAAATAACTTTCAAATGCAATTTAATAATAGAAACGATTGCTGTTTTTAAAGCAATGAATCTAAGCCTCAAATGTATTAATTGTACAAGTTCTTATTAAAGAGATTCAAGGAAGATAGCAATGTAATCATTATAAAAACATAAACTTAGATAAAATCTGCCATTTTTCCATAAAACACAGATACACAAATATTAAGACCACAAATAAAATACATGCTGTGAAGTGTAACAGGAGAAAACACTGAAAAATAAGAAAAAGTTATAGGTTTAAATATACATTATGTTTTAACTCTCACTTCATTGGATTTCCATTGCTTTCTAGACACATTCCCTACAAATATTTCCAGACACCTGGTGATTTTCTTTATTATGAGGGTTGAGATGGCAATAATTAAGTACTCTGCATTTCCTTTGGCAAAAGAAAGCATGATTTATGAGAAAAGAATAAAAATCTAAGAAAAACACTTAACAAATTACTCAATTTTTAGATCAAACTGATTCAGGATAAATTTCTTCCATGTTGCAAGTATGGAAAATGTAGCTTACTGGATAACAGCACGGTATTTTAAGAGAATATCTGGGTTTTCTTCCCTGTTTTTAGTAATTTTGTGTCTGTAGGCAAGACACATAACCTCTCTTAAGTCTTAGTTTATTCATTTTGCAAAGGGGGTAGTAATAGGAAGTATGTCTCAAAGAGTAAGATGTATACCACCGGTGGCATTTAAGATAGCTGGTGTGGCAACGTGGGCAGATTGCTGGAGCTCAGGAGTTTGAGACCAGCCTGGGTAACATGGTGAAACCCCATCTCTACAAAAAATGCAAAAATTAGCTAGGTGTGGTGGTACACATCTGTAGTCTCAGCTACTTAGGAGGCAGAGGTGGGAGGATCACCTGAGCTGGGAAGACTGAGGTTGCAGTGAGCCAAGATCACACCATTGTACTCTAGCCTGGGTGACAGAGTGAGGCACTGTGTTGAAAAGGAAAAAAAAAAAAGAAAGATAGCTGGTGTGGTGATAAACTTATTTTTAAAAATATATCTCAACACAATTTTAATGTGTATGATAAAAATATAAAATTTGTATGTAAAATAAAAAAATAAGTAATTTCTCAGGACAAACCTAGCTAGCATGATGGGAATCTCTCTTTCTTACAGTATAGTTCTTTTCAGTTGTACTTTGAAATTTCACTTCAATGAACATGAACATTTTAAAAACGGTAAAGAACACTTTAAAAACTAAATGTCAGAAGAAGGGTCTTAGGGTTCATGTGGATTGTGTCAGAATTAAAGGAAATGGTGAGCTAAATTTCATAAGGTACTCAGCAAAGCATTGGAATATATTAAAAACTCAATAATTCTTATTTTTCCTTGTGACTTATTGCTGCCATATTACTATAATCTTAATAAATCAAATATACTCCGTTTAGCATAAAAGAAGTTTGAGTATCTGTGTATAGCAAAACCATCATCTTTTACTTTCCAAATGATTTATAATATGTACCACCAAGAAACCAAGAAAGAATAAAAGAAATGAAGAAACAAGGGGAGGGACAGGAGCTCACAGAGGACAAATAAGCAAAGAGCTGATGAAATTAAATGACATATACAATTTGCCATAATAATATTTTGCAAAATGACATACGTTGCAATGATTAGGCTAAGTAAATCTGCCTATGAAATTTGAGGAATTACTACACCCAGTGAATAGCACCTATATAATCATATTACATTTTGTCTCAGGACATTAGAAATAAAGAAAAGTTTTCTGGTTATGTTTTCTAAAAATTCTATCAACCAGCCTGGACAACACGGTGACATCCCATCTGTACTAAAAATAAAAATTAAAAAAAAAAACAAACTAGCTTATAATGGTGGTGCTTGCCTGTAATCCCAGTTACTCAAGAAGCTGATGCAGGAGGATCATTTTAGCCCAGGAGGTGGAAGTTGCAGTGAGCTATGATCATGTCACTGCACTCCAAACTGGGCGACAGAGCCTGCCTCAAAAAAAAAAAAAAATAAAAAAAAAAAAAAAAAAGAAAGAAAAAATCCTATCTAAGGCAGTACATACCACTAAAAAGAAAGTCTAAAAACATTTCCTGTAATTTTACTAAGTTCTTGTGAATAGCGTTTTTTAAAATAAGCCTTTTCACAAAAAGAAAAGGGCAACATTAATATGAAATATACTACTACTTGGATAGTTCTCTCTTCAATGTATTTTATGTGTCTCCCATTTAATTGCAATTGTAGTTAACATTTTCCTGCAGATAATTATTTCCGAAAATAATATATGTCCAGCATTTTGTGAATATGTTTTGTTCCTTTAAACAAAGTATTCTAAATTTCATCCACCAACACATAAAGTGGCTGTAATATTCTGGTGTTCTAATTCTTATCACAAATTAACCACAAATTTTCTTTTACCATAGGCAAAGAAAGGACTATTTAATAATTAATCGAAAGAGAATTAATACCACACTTTAATCCAAATGTCTTTAGTCATAGTAAGACTAAATTCTCTACTGTCAACAGTTCTTTCTCTGAAGATGCAGTCCGGCCATGTTGCCCAGGCTGGACTCAAACTCCTAGGTTCAAACCATTCTCCCAACTCAGCCTCCCAAGTAGCTGGGACTGCAGGCACCTGGCTAGTATCCTTATCCTGTAAGAATGTACTGGGGACAGAATTGGGCACAATCTGGTGAAATCTCAAATATGAGTAACCCAAGTGACAGAAAAATTCACCTAAAGTTTCACTTTGATGGCTGACCAACAGTTTCTTACCTGGAAAATGGGGCTCTGGGCCAATGAATAAGGTAGGCTCTCAAGATTAGGGAGAAAATTCAGAAATGACATCTACTGAGAGTTAACACACAATGAACAAATAACACTGGTTGTCTTGGGAGAGATGGAGGAAACCTATCAATGACACTACGGATGGCCTTCCATATGTATCAAAAACATTTTATATTTAGTAACATTGTTCCTAGTCCTGAATAAATTAAAAGAAAACCCTTTGTGAGAGATAAAAGAAGTACTTAACAATTTGACCGCCTGTAATATGTAAATTTATAACACGTTTTCCTGACAAAAACACACGTTTAATCACATGATCAATTAGCATATTCATCAAAAGCTTACAATAAAGTTGAAAATTAAAGTTGTACTTTTTTTTTTACAGTTTTTAATTTTTTTTAAGTAACAGCTAACAGTATGATAAAAATCATAGAACATTTTACAACATAAATTTAGACTCACTTGTTGGCCCTAAACCATAAACGTTATCATTAGGAAGTGACAGTGATGAAGTTTGTTATAAAATCAAATGATCCAACTCTAAAAATAGTTTAATTTTTATATGATATTTCTGTTGCCCAGAAAAGGAAAACTGGCACATGACTTTTATCGAGGTACAAAGTAAAAGCAAATTTCCCCATTATGATTACAGTATTCCTGTAATATATATCCTATTAAGCTATTGTTGTTAATTCTGCTTTCGCTTTTAATTGCTTAACTTCAAAACACTGTTATAAATAATACAAGCTATTCTTCTAGCAAATATTTATTATTATAATAGGATCCAGAAGTTCTTTCAACATTTGACAATTACAAGAGGAAATCGATAGCGGAATAGGTCAGAAACAGGGCACTTGGCTCAGTTCTTGCAGAAATGATATACTGTGAACTTATATTTTCAACACTCTCTAAGTAGCAATGCTCCTCAAGTTATGATGGTGTTACTTCTGGATAAACCTATCCTATGACCTTTTCAACTTACAATGGGTTTATCTGGATATAACCCCATCATAAGTCAAGGAGACTAGTGAATGTCTATCACTTTTGCACCATAATATAATCGAAAATCATAAGTTGCACCACCATAAGTTGGAGACTCTATAGTAGAAAAGTTTTGTTGAAAGAGTATGCCAATAAATTTTGTACTTACTTTGCAGAGGCAAAGTGTTTCTAATACACTGTAACTCCAGTTCCTCTGTCCATTCCAGCTTTGGCAGCATCTGCTTCATCTCACAGTTACCATTCTCTGCCATGGACACTGGTTGACTATTGACTGGTATCTTTCCCAAACACTTCATGTGTTGTTGAACTTCCGCCAAGAGAACAGCTTGTATTGCTTCAGTTACCTGTAAGGTATTTTTTTAAGTGAATTATTTTTAGTATTATTACAAATGCTTAGGTATGTTGCAAAAAATCCAAAGCCCGGAATTTAAATTTGAACAGGTTTCCATAAACAATAACTTTTCATTCTTCTAGCATTAGCATCCACAACAACTGAAATGTACGTAGCAACAACTGGCACCCAGACTTTCACGCTGTTCTTTTTTTTTTTTCCTTTGGCAATGCAAGAGATTCTAAAAGGATACTTGAGGGGCGTTTTTTTAAAGTCCAGAATGTCAAACATTACACTATGGGACAAAGAGGAGTTTTCAATTATTTTTCCTATTTTCGTTTCCACCAGAAGATAAAGAAAATTCATTTGAATTTATCCTATGGCTCTTAAAGACATGGTTAGATCCTCAAACTATGTATAGCTCCAAAGCATTATTTAAACAAAACACTGCATTTAAACTATGCTTTACACAGAAAATTAAAGAAATGACTTTAATAACAAATCTCACTAAATTTTGTGTATACCTATGTGGTTTTACATATATTAAGGTATTGCAAGGCACGTCTTCCAATTGCTGTGTATGCCCAGTCAAGGACCTATGGTTCGAAGGAGGGGGAAAGGAACACTTGCCACAGAACATCCACCCAAATTCTTCATTTTTAAAATGAAGAATCTGGGGCATGACACCTCAAGGTTACATAGACTTGGTGGACAGACCTTCTGATCCCTGATTCTGTCTTTCAAAGTACATGTCCACTCAAGATTCTATATCCTCTACCTTCAGTGCAAAGCTAGTGACAGTTTCCTAGACCTCTTCCTGGTAAAAGATGAGGTAAGGTCTAGCAGTTAGGTATAGCCAAAAGAAGGCCAGGAGCTGAATTAGGGAGAGAAAAGAAGGACATGGTTGATATAGACAAACCAGGTACACCTTCTCATTACCCTTCTCCAGCCAATAGTTAAACATTTCATATAGCTACATCCAAGTGCTTTTCATATAGCCACATCCCAGTGCCATAGCATATATATTTTCCCCTCAGAAGTCTGTCCTCTGTCAAGCTGACTCATGTTCCACAATTGCCACTGTCCCCCTCCATTACTCCCGGTCTACCCATAGGCACGTCTAGAGCTAGGGATATGGGACAACACCGAGAGTGGTGACCTAGAGATGCTTTGGCCAAAAACTGAACATGTATTTATGTAAATATGTATTCCATCTTTTTTGCATGTAATGATAGTATGTGAGACCTTCAGGTTCCAGGGACATCCAAGGAGCTTATTATGATGGCAGATACTTGCTGAATTCCTGGGACAGAGAAGATGGCCTCTGACTTTTAAATATAGGAAGCTTCCTGAGAATACTGGAGCAACTTCCTGATTGCCGATTATCTCCCTGTCCTTATCCAGCAGACACTCAAACGTTTGATTAAGGAGTGAAAAAAGGCTAATGAATAGTAGAATATCACTATTGCATACCATGCATACTAACATGTAGTACTGCCTATTTGCAATACAAGTGAATGGTGCTTACTCATGAATATCATGTAATGAGATATTTAACATCAGAGTATCAATTATATACCATTAATCTAAGATATACTTCTGCACATCATGATGCTGGTAAATAACGCATATTAATATCTACCATATGAGACCAGCCTGGTTGACATGGTGAAACCCTGTCTTTACAAAAAAATGCAAAAATTAGCCTGGCTTGGTGGTGTTCACCTGTAGTCCCAGCTACTCAGGAGGCTGAGACAGGATGATTGCTTGAACCCAGGAGGCAGAGGATGCAGTGAGTCCAGATCATACCCCTGCACTCCAGCCTGGGTGACAAATCTGGTATATATATATGTGTGTGTGTATATATACATATATATATGTATATCACACCAGTATATCACATCAGTATATCACACCACTTCTGAGATATAAATATAAATTATTATATATGTTTCTTGCTAACATATACTGCTATATATATACTACAGTATTGGTAAACCATGCTGATTTATGTATATCACATGATGGGATATATTGTATTACTTATTCATGATGAACAATTTTATAACACTGAAGTTATTTCATTTTAACTTTGTCATACATGTTATTTCATAGCACTGGTTCGATGATGTGGATAATGTGGTAGAAAGAACTCAGGATTATAAGTGAAAAGGTTTGCATTTCCTATTCCACTATGACAGTTACCACAAATCCAACCTTTGACAAGTCACAAACTTCTCTGAAACTTCATGTTCTCACTTACAAAAGAGTTTGTGATACTGAGAGACATTAGGATAAGAGCTGTCAATAACAGAATAGTGCACGGAAATTGCTCTTTCTATACTCATAAATTAAGGATACTGGACAATTTTCTAAGACCCACAATGTGTCCAGACTATATCATACCCCTCAGAATGGGTAGTTTGGCCATATGCCTTCACTGGGCTTATGGCTGTCCTCTCACCCTGGGATGCTTATCAACCCAGAGGCATGCCCACAGTTGGGATCTAAAATGTCATCTCTCCCACTGAATATAATATCCTAAACAACTTGGATAATCATTATTTCTTAAAAATATACAGGAACTTATGTATTTTAATTTAATATTTCTAATTATTTGATTTACATGTCACGACTTCACTTTTTTTAACTGTTGATTTTTTTACATAGTCATCACCACAAATGCATATTATAAGAATAAAGAAATGAACATCATCAAAAACAAGTGGAACAGAAATAACTATAGAATAAAATAGATTAACCATGATGAGTAGGGTACTCAGAGCCACAACAGTTAAAAGCGAATACTGAATGGCATCCAATTGGAAAGAAACTCAAAATATATATTTCAACTCAGTGTGAGATGAGAGAAAGGCTGTATCTTCTAAACATGTAATAATGTTATTACAGTATCTGGAATAGAGTGGACACTAAATAAATAGTAGTGGAATTGAAATAGATTCTGCAGACTTTCAAAAATAAACTGTGGAAAGTATAATTTATTGATAGTTTATAACTATCAATACTTGAGTCTCTCTCTATAAATGTAGCAGATAGATTTTACAGGTAGTCAATAGAAATGGAATTTTCTCCAACAAAATATAAAATATTTATATGGCATTTTATATAACTTCATAATTTTAATAATGAGCTAGCATTGAGCATTATGGCTATAAAGCTGTCTTCCCAACATATATAAATAAATTTCTTCCAAAGCATAGATATCAAAGAATCGTATTCTTTTATGAGGCAATGTGCACAGATTAAAAATAAAGTTTACAAACTAATTGACTGGAAAGAGTCAGCTACAAATCTGGGACATATGCTTATTAACTAAAGGTATTACTGAGTCCTAGGCAAGCCAAAAATTTTAGTGGTATTCCATTAACACCTTGAAAGAACAAAATACTGTAAAATAGCATAGAGCATCATGAGGATGCATAAGAACCCCTGTGTCCTGGTTGTTGTTCCAGTGTCTAGTTTTTTTGTTATAAAACATTTTTCCCAACACTCTGCTCATGCTGACCTTTCATGTCTTTGCGGTGTCTCCTGGAAAAGCAACATTTCTAACTGGAGGCCTAAATGTCATGATGTGTACCCAGTGGTGTTAAATTATAAAATCCAAAGAAATTTAGTGCAGTACCAGAAACATGCAAATTAGCAATCCCCAAACTTTTCTGTTTCTTTTCCAGCATTTATTTTTATGTTGATTGTTCAATGTGTCAAAAGCAAAAGAGACAATCTCTAGACAAACCTATTCATCAGCAAAATTAATTCATTCTTCCCCTAACCTTAAAGGTAAACATTCAACTTCTGGAGCTAATTTTGCTCGTTTTACAAAAGCATTCCATTTAACCAGGGTTAAAATGAAAGAAAAATTGTTAAGGACAGCTAGAGAGAAAGGCCAGGTCACTTACAAAGAGAAGCCCATTAGACTAACAGTGGACCTCTCAGTGGAAACCTTACATGCCAGAAGAGATTGGGGGACAATAGTCAAAATTCTTAAATAAAAGGAAATGCAACCCAGAATTTCATACCTAGCTTAACTAAGCTTCATAAGGGAAGGAGAAAAAAGATCCTTCTCAGACAAGCAAATGTTAAGGAAATTCGTTACCACTGGACCTGCCTTACAAGAGCTCCTGAAGAAAGCACTAAATATAGAAAGGACAGACTGTTACCAGCCATTACAAAAACACACTGAAGCACACAGACCAGTGACACTGTAAAGCAACCACATAAACACATCTGCAAAATAACCAGCTAACATCATGATGACAGGATGAAATCCATACATATCAATACTAATCTTAAATGTAAATGGACTAAATGCCTCAATTAAATGACATAGAGTGGTACGCTAGATAAAGAACCAAAACTATCAGTATGTAGTCTTCAACATAACATGTCAACCCTCAAAATAAAGGGTTGGAGGAAAATCTACCAAGCAAGTGGAAAAAAGGAAAAAGCAGGGGTTGCAATCCTAGTTTCTGACAAAACAGACTTTAAACCAACAAAGATCAAAAAAGACAAAGACATTACATAATGGTAAAGGGTTCAATTCAACAGGAGGAGCTAACTATCCTAAATATAAATACAACCAACACAGGAGCACACAGATTCATAAAGCAAGTTCTTAGAGACCTACAAAGAGACTTAGATCCTCACACAATAATCATGGGAGACTTTAACACCTCACTGACAATATTAGACAGATAACTGAGACAGAACATTAACAAAGATATTCAGGACCTGAACTCAGCAGTGGATCAAATGGACCTGATGTCTATAGAACTCTCCACCCCAAAACAACAGAATATACATTTCTTTCATCACCACAGGACACCTATTCTAAAATTGATCATAATTGGAAGTAAAACACTCCTTAGCAAATGCAAAATAACTGAAATCATAACAAACAGTCACCAGGACCACACCACAATCAAATTAGAACTCAAGACTAAGAAATTCACTCAAAACCATGTAATCACATGGAAATTGAATAACCTACTCCTGAATGACTTTTGGGTAAATGAAATTAAGGCAGAAATGAAAAAGATCTTCAAAACTACCAAGAATAAAGATACAACATACCAGAATCTCTGGGACAGAGCTAAAGCAGGGTTAAGAGAGTAATTAATGGCACTAAATGCCCAGATCAAAAAACTAGAAAGATCTCATGTTAACAACCTAACATTACAACTAAAAGAACTAGAGAATCAAGAGCAAAAAAATCCCAACGCTAACAGAAGATCAGAAATAACCAAAATTAGAGCTGAACTAAAGGAGAGAAAGACACGAAAAAACTATTGAAAAGATCAACAAATCCAAGAGCTGGTTTTTAGAAAAAAATAATAAAATGGATCACTCGCTAGACTAATAAAGAAGAAAAGAGAGAAGATTCAAATAACACAATCAGAAATGATAAGGGAGATATTACCACTGACCCAACAGAAATACAATCCTCGGAGAATATTACAAACTAGTAATATATGCACACGGCCTAGAAAATCTAGAAGAAATGGATAAATTCCTGGACACATGCACCCTTGAAGCCTGAACCAGGAAGAAACTGAATCCCTGAACAGACTAATAATGAGTTCTGAAATTGAGGCAGTTAAATAAACAGCTTACCAACCAAAAAAAGCACAGGACCAGACAGATTCACAGATGAATTATACGAGATATACAAAGAAGAGCTGGTATCATTCCTACTGAAACTATCTGAAAAATTAGAAAAGGAAAGGACTCCTCCCTAACTCATTCTATGAGGCCAGCACCACCCTGATACCAAAACCTGGCAGAAATATGACAAAAAAAGAAAATTTCAGGTCAGTATTCCTGATGAACATCAATGAAAATATCCTCAACAAAATACTGGAAAACCGAATCCAGTAGCATATCAAAAAGCTTACCCACCATGATCGAGTATGCTTCATCTCTGGGGTGCAAGTTTGGTTCAACACATGCAAATCAATAAATATGAGTCATCACATAAACAGAACTGAAGACAAAACCACATGATTATCTCAATAGAAGCAGAAAAGGCATTCAATAAAATTCAACAGCACTTCATGTTAAAAACTCTCAATAAAGAAGACATTGAAGGAACATATCTTGAAATAATAAGAGACATATGTGACAAAACCACAGCCAACATCTTACTGAATAGGCAAAAGCTAGAACCCTTCCTCCCTGAAAATCAGCACAAGACAAGGATGCCCTGTCTCACTACTCCTATTCAATACAGTATTGGAATTTCTGGTCAGGGCAATCCCACAAAGGAAACCAATAGGTCATTCAAATAGGAAAAGAGGAAGTCAAACTATCCTGTTTGAAGATGTCATGATCATGTATCTAGAAAAGCCCATCGTCTCAGCCCAAAAATGTCTTAAGCTGTTAAGTAACTTCAGCGAAGTCTCAGGATACAAAATCAAAGTGCAAAAATCATTAACATTCCTATAAACAACAGTCAAGCTGAGAGCCAAATCACAAATGAACTCCCATTCACAATTGCAACAAGAAGAATAAAATACCTAGGAATACAGCCAACTAGAAAGGTGAAGGATCTCTACAAGGAGAATAACAAACCATGGCTCAAATAAATCAGAGATGACACAAACAAATGGAAAAACATTCCATGTTCATGAATAGGAAGAATCAATATCGTTAAAATGGCCATGTTGCCTAGCAATTCACGGATTCACTGCCATTCATATCAAGCTATCAATGTCATTTTTCACATAACTAGAAAAAACTATCTTAAAATTCATATGGAACCAAAAAAGAGTTAGAATGTCCAGGGCAATCCTAAGAAAAAAAAACAAAGTTGGAGGCGTCATGTTACCTGATTTCAAACTATACTACAGGGCTACAGTAACCAAAACAGCAATATATTGGTACAAGAACAGACACATGGACCAATGGAACAGAATAGAGAACCCAGAAATAAGAGCACACACCTACAACTATCTGATCTTTGGTGAACCTGACAAAAACAAGCAATAGGGAAAGGATTCCTTATTTAATAAATGGTGCTGGGATAACTAACCAGTGTTAGCCACATGCAGAAGATTAAAACTGGACCCCTGCCTTATACCGTATACAAAAATTAACTCAAGATGGATTAAACACTTGAATGTAAAACACAAAATTATAAAAACCCTGGAAGACAACCTAAGCAATACCATTCAGGACATAGGCATAGGCAAAGGTTTAATGGCCAAGATGCCAAAAGCAACTGCAACAAAAGCAAACATTGGCAAATGGGATCTAATTAAACTAAAGAGCTTCTGCACAGCGAAAGAAATTACCAATAGAGTAAACAGGCAACCTACAGAATGGGAGAAAATTTTTGCAAACTATGCATCTGACAAAGGTCTAACATCCAGGTTCTACAAAGAACTTAAACAAATTTACAATAAAAAAGAAAACTCTATTAAAACATGGGCAAAGGAAATGAACAGACACTTTTGTGGCCAAAAATCATATGAAAAAAAGGTTAACATCACTGATCATTAGAGAAATGCAAATCAAAACCACAATGAGATAACACCTCACACCAGTCAGAATGTTGAAGTCAAAAAATTACAGATTAAAAAATAAAAAAATAACAGATGCTGGAGAGGCTGTGGAGTAAAGGAACACTTATACATCGTTGATGGAAATGTAAATTAGTTCAGCCATTGTGGAAGACAGTGTGGTGATTCCTCAAAGACCTAAAGACAGAAATACCATTCAACCCAGCAATCCCATTAGTGGATATATACCCAAAGGAATATAAATCATTCTATTATAGAGACACATGCACACGTATGTTCATTGCAGATCTATTCGCAATGACAAAGACATGGAATAAACCTAAATGTCAATCAATGGTAGACTGGATAAAGAAAATGTGGCTCATATACACCATGGAATACTATGCAGCCATAAAAGAGAACAAGACCATGTCCTTTGCACTGACATGGATGGAGTCAGAGGCCATTATCCTCCAATAAACTGACACAGGAACAGAAAACCAAATACTGAATGTTCTCACTTATAAGTGGGAGCTAAATGATGGGAACACTTGAACACGACCTACCCTGCAACCTACTGAAGAGCAGAAGGTGGGAGGAGAGAGAGGATCAGGAAAAACTACTAATGGGTACTAGGCTTAATGTCTGAGAGATGAAATAATCTGTACAGCAAACCCCCATTATACAAGTTTATCTATGAAACAAATCTGCACTTATACCCCTCAACTTAACATAAAAGTTTTCAAAAAAGTAAAATCAAGCTAACATAATTCAACTAACTGCTTAAATGAATGATTTTATAAATAATTTGAGGATGGCTGGGCGTGGTGGTTCACACTTGTAATCCCAGCACTTTGGGAGGCCAAGGCAGGAGGATCATTTGAGGTCAGGAGTTTGAGACCAGCCTGACCTACATGGTGAGACTCTATCTCTACTAAAAATATAAAAATTAACTGAGCATGGTGGCTCATGCCTGTAATCCCAGCTACTTGGAAGGATGAGGCAGGAGAGTCGCTTGAACCTGGAAGACGGAGGCTGCAGTGAGCCGAGATCATGCCACTGCACTCCAGCCTGGGTGACAGAAAGAAAAAGTAATAATAATAATAATTTGAGGATCGGCTATTGAAGCAGTAAAATGGATACTTGGAAGAATCTCTATTCTTCCTGAAGGGCCGCAATACTCATTTCCATTTTACATATGAGCAAGACAAATAGTCAAGAAGTTTAACCTATCTTCCAGATCATGCATCAGGCCAGTAGCAGAGATGAGAAGAGAATCTCGAAAGCTGGACTTTCTGTAGAGTGGGTAAATTCTCTGGTAGTCTTCATCTAAAGCCAGCATTTCACATACCGTCACAGAGTCATAGAACCTTAAAGGTCTGTTAGTCCAAACATGCTCAAAGCACATTAAAGTTTATTTGAAGGTCAAATGAACAACTACCAAAGATCTTCAAGCGAGAGCAATTTAAGAGAAATGTTTTGTTGAATCCTTCTTTTTAATATTTTTTTCCCCATTTAGGAACTTTCTGGCTACTGGGGAAAAAATCTCACTTTTAATAGATAGGCCTTTTTGGGGTGACTACTTATGTGCTGATAAAGTTGTATGTACTTGTGTTTATTCCAATTATTACAGAGGTTGCCTGCATAGCTACTCATTCATTCATTAAATATGCATTGACTGCGTACTGTCACTTCTGCTTTTCTGGGCATTGGTAAGAGAGGGGCAAATGAGACAAACAAGGTCACTGCTCTCAGCAAGCTTATATAACAGTGTGAAGACAAAATAAGCAAGCAAAACAGTAAATAATATAATTTCCATTAAAAGTAATCACAGCAAAAAAACTAGGTAATGTGATGATGACTAGATGAGTGGGGTTGGGTAGAATGTGGCAACAATATTAGTTGGAGTTATAAAAGAAGACTTCTTTAAGGAGATAGATTTTTAAGCAAAAGACCTAAATGATTAATGAAGACATGAGAATTCTAGACCAACAGAACAGTAAGATCCTGAGTTCAGATGAGCTTTATGTCTTCTGAAAATAAAAAGAAAGCCAGTTGGGGCTACATCAAGGTAAGATAGGAGGTGGTAAATGATGACAGATGGGGTCAGGCTGGGGAAAAAAATCACATGCATACCTGCAGGCCAGGACAACTAGTTTTTATAGCCATTCCAACTGTGTATATTTAGTATTACAGCATCAGCCCCTACAGTATATTACGAGTTAACTTTTTTTGTTTCCTTATAACCAAGAATAATCATTTGTAATTGGAGTTATTGCTATTTCAATCTTGCAAATTTGATATGTAATGTATCAAGTTCATAAAAAAGAATAAACTTCTAGTAAACATTCATCGAATCAATGCACAACTATTTATTGTACAATGCACAAAAGTACTGGTAAAATTTTGAGACCAAAAGGAGCCTTAAAGGAGAAAGAAGGACTTAAATTGGACATTGAAGAAACCAGCCCTCTAAGTCAACTCACAGATGAGGTACTCTCAGAATGTAAAAAAAAAAAAAGATTTATTAAACTACAAAACTATAGTAACCAAAAGGCATGGTACTGGCTCAAAAGTAGACCTATGGACCAATAGAAGAGAACAGAGAACCCAGAAATGAATCCATACACCTACAGTGAACTCATTTTTGACAAAAGTGCCAAGAACATACATTGGGGAAAAGAGAGCCTCTTCAATAAATGGTGCTGGGAAATCCTTATGCAGAAGAATGAAACTAGACCCCTATCTCTTACCATATACAAAAGTCAAATCAAAATGCATTGAAGACTTAAATCTAAGACATTAAACTATCAAACTACTACAAGAAAACATTGGCGGAGATCTCCAGGTCATTGGTCTGGGCAAAAATTTCCTGAGTAAGCACAGGCAACCAATGCAAAAATGGACAAATGGAATCACACCAAATTTAAAAGCTTCGCATAGCAAAGGAAACAATCAACAAAATCAAGAGACAATCCACAGAATGAGAAAATATTTGCAAACTACCCATCTGACGAGGGATTAATACCCAGAGTATATAAGGAGCGCAAACAACTCTATAGGAAAAATCTAACAATCCAATAAAATAATGGCCAAAATAAACGAATAGACATTTCTCAAAAGAAGACATACAAAGAATAAACAGGCATATGCAAAGGTACTCAACATCACTTATCATCAGAGAAATGCAAATCAAAGCAACAATGCAATATCATGTCACCCCAGTTAAAATGGCTTATATCCAAAATACAGGCAATATCAAATGCTGGTAAGGATGTGGAGAAAAGAAAATCCACTGTTGGTGGAAATGTAAACTAGTGCAACCACTATGGAGAACAGTTTGGAGGTTCCTCAAAAAACTAAAAATAGGTCTATCATATGATACAGCAATCCCACTGCTCAGTATAACCCAAAAGAAAGCAAACCAGTATATCAAAGAGAAATCTGAACTCCTATGTTTGTTGCAGAACTGTTCACAACAGCCAACATTTGGAAGCAACATAGGTATTTGGAAGCAATTAAGTATCCATCAACAGATAAACGGATAGAGAAAACATGGTACACAACACAATAGAGCACTATTCAGTTACAAAAAAATGAGATCCTGTCATTTGCAACATCATGGATAAGCTGGAGATCATTATGTTAAGTGAAATAAGCCAGGCACAGATACACTAATATTGAATGTTTTCACTTATGTGTGGAATCTCGAAACCAAAACAGGTCAGGTGAGATGGCACACACCTGTAAGCCTAGCACTTTGGAAGGCTGAGGTGGGCAGATCGCTTGAGCCCAGGAATTTGAGACCAGCCTGAGCAATATGGCAAAACCCCATCTCTTTAAAAATACAAAAAATTAGCCAGGTGTGGTGGTGCACGCCTGTAGTTCCAGCTACTTGGGAGGCTGAGGTGGGAGGATCACTTGAGCCTGGTAGAGTGAGGCTGCAGTGAGCTGTTACTGTACCACTGCACTCCAGCGTGGGTGACAGAGAAAGATGCTTTCTCAAAAATAAATAAATAAACAAATAAATAAATAAATAGGCCGGGCACGGTGGCTCACACCTGTAATGCCAGCACTTTGGGAGGCCGAGATGGGCGGATCACGAGGTCAGGAATTCGAGACCATCCTGGTTAACATGGGGAAACCCCGTCTCTACTAAAAAAAATACAAAAAACTAGCCGGGTGAGGTGGCGGGCGCCTGTAGTCCCAGCTACTTGGGAGACTGAGGCAGGAGAATGGTGTGAACCTGGGAGGCGGAACTTGCAGTGAGCTGAGATCCGGCCACTGCACTCCAGCCTGGGTGATAGAGCGAGACTCCATCTCAAAAAAAAAAAAAAATAAAAATAAATAAATAAATAAATAAATAACTACATTGAACTCATGGACGTAGAGAGTAGAAGAATGGTTAGCAGAGGCTGGGAAGGGTAGTGTGGAATAGGGGTAGGTGGGGATGATTAATAGGCGCCAAAAAAAGTCAGAAAGAATGAATAAAACCTACTATTTGATACCACAACAGGGTGACTATAGTCAATAATAATTTAATTTTACTTTTTAAGATAACTAAAAGAGTATAAATGGATTATTTCTAACACAAAGGACAAATGCTTTAGGTGATGGATACTCCATTCTCTATGATGTGATAATTAGGCATTGCATGCCTGTATTAAAATATTTCATGTACCCCATAAATATATATGACCACTACGTGCCAACAAAAATCAAAAATTTAAAAAAATTATAATTTCACATAATCAAATTCCCACACATAGGTACTTTAATGTATGTCATATTTGGAAATCAAATAATGGACAATTCTGCTTCAGACTGAAGCTTCAACAAGCAAGAAATTACCTGTGATGACAAGAACCTCCCTCCCTCAGCCCCTGGCATTCACGCTCCCCTGGTGAATGGTGTACCCTTTCTTATGTTATGGCCTGTGTTTTCCCTCATCTCTATGCCTGTTCAAAGGCTATTTTATGAGGACAAGAGTAACTACTTGTATTTTCAGATACAGCGGTGTACCCATGAACCACAGCAGCAAGGAACTCTTCTAGTAACTTCATGAATGTGAATTATATCATACCTGCACAGACTGGTCTCTCCAACAGGAAATTAGCTTCAAAAGTGAAAGGTCAGCCTCAGGTACATGGGAATCATTCTTACCTAGAAATATACAGAACACATTTATATCTTGAGAGTATTAAAAATGGATAGCGGCTCTTAAGATGGGCTGCATATTAGAATCACCTGGGAAGCTTTGTTTTTTATAAACACCAGTGCCCAGATTCAATCTTCCAGAGATTTTTATTTTACAGATCCTGTGGTAGAGGTGGGACAGGCATTAATGCTTTGTAAAAGTGCCACAGATGATTTACATGTACAGCCAGAGTCAACATCCATTTGTCTACATTTATATACACACCCACACACCCATATATACACACACACACACATTTATATGTAATTCTAACAATTATACTAACACATATTCACATCAAATCAGATTCATTTTTACAGTTTCAACACATTTTTGACCCAAGACAGATCACCAAATTTTACAATTCCTTCCTTATTCAAATTCTGAAATTCTCCTCTGCCATGAATTAGTCTCTATCACATGTAAAATCAAATAAAAGACTTCCTTTGATTTGTCCTTACCCAGCTCTACCACTCTGATCAATAGGTAGAGCACTACTGTTTTAATTTGACTCATTCTGTTATGTATTGTTTCTTTTCTGTCTGCCCTCTCCAATGTCCTTTCTATCTGTCTTAATGTTCAGTGTGAAATTTTAAGAATGAGTGAGCGCTTGGTTTAAGTAAATTGGTTCATTGAGTGTCCAGCAGTTTCCTACACACACACAAAAAATAAGAAGTGTCTTTTCATTAATTGAAAATGTACATATACTCATAATGAACAATCGATGAATTAAGGCTTTCTGATGGCTAAAGTCTATTATCTAGGCGGCACATCCTGAGAGTGACATAGGGAAGAATGGTAAGGGCTTGCGCAAGCGGAAAAGTTGTTACTATAATTGTCTACTTAAATTAATATATTGATATATGTCTGACATTGTGGTATCAACTATTTAAATTAGCATTTGTCTGATACACTTTTCATCAAATCCCTATTTTTATATTAACATATGAGATATCCATCTATCGATCTATATGAATATATATTTACTACATTAGTAGTCAAAGAAAATGTAATAAAAGTATTCTATACAATGCAATTTGAGAACATAAAAGTAATATATAAGAAACTTCTGACCAATTATTGATAGTATTTTTTCCTGATAGAGCACTTAATATAAATGTAAAATGACCATGAACACTATATAAAACATGTAAGTATGATAGAAGATTATAATTTTGACATGTTTTCCATTTCTTCATGAACACAGTAGGTAAGAGAACATTTTCTTTTGATCTCCGTTTTTCCTCCCTCTCCCACTTTGCTGACCCTGTGACTCAACCATCAAAGCTAAGTATTGGTCTCAACTGTAACTACTTACTAACATCATGGGGTACCTCAAAGTACACTTTAATGTGATGTTGAAATTTTAATATGTGATAGAAATGAGAGCCAATTTATCTTGGCAATGTCAGTGAGTTAAAGAATTAATTGCAACTTTAGGGGGAAAGATGAAAAGAAAATATCCGAGGCTTACCAATATTATTCAGTCACCATTCCTGCTGACAGAAGTGAATACTGGTTCCTGTCAACATTTTAGAATGAGCACCTCAGAGTATTATTTTATTCTTTAGGATTTGGCTTTATAAAATTAATACCATGAAGTCAATGCTTCCTTTTGTTTAACCTTCCATCTTCCTAGTATTATTATTATTTTTTTTTGAAAAACGTGTTTCCCTCGTCCTTAGCTGAATTTCAAATGCGATAAAGGCCAACCTAAATCCCAGAGAGATGATTCTATAGTAACAGTAGTTGCTTAGGCTTTTTTGCTGGGGCAGCCACAGGAAAAACAGGGACCTCCTTGATTCTAGTTAGCAATCCCCTGTCTTTGCAGAAATACTTATACTAAATCTTAAATTCCAATCCCCTTCCGAGTTACCAGTGCTAAAAAACAAACAAACAAACAAACAAACAAACAAACAACAGCAAAACACACTGGATAGCTAACCCTAATAAGAGTACCTATCTAAGGAGAAAAGAGGCAACCCAGACTGGGGCTATTTAGAGGGAACTTTATCTGTAATCATAAATGTGAGAAGTGGCCTGACACAGTGGACAGGAAATGGGGTTAGGAATCAGATTTGGATTGGAATGCAGGCCCCTCTACTGAATAGCTGTTTGCCTATAAGTCATCGAACTTCCTTGAGTCCCATTTTTTAAAAAGTAAAACAGAGATGCTGCCTCCTACTGTGCAGGGTTGTTTTTGTATTAAATGAGTAAAAACATTAAATATGTAAAACCATTAACATAATTCTTGGAACATACTAAGCACTAGATAATTGGAAGCTATTAATAAACTCTCACTTAAAAATACTCTTTTCAACAGTCCTGTGAGGGCCACTGTGTACCGTTATTCAGGTCACCCCATCCTATGGATCATATACTGCACAGCTTTGGAGGCAACATGCACACTGTGTCTGGGATCACATTCCCATTTTACAAATGTAGTAATTAGGGCTTTTAAAAAGTAAAAAACATGCCCAATAGAACACAAGTAGTCAATGGCAGAGCTGGATCTTGAATCTCAGCCATGTATCTTATTTATCTCCAAAACTACTGTTCTAGTCATTATTCATCCTTTAATTTTATTTGTCCGTTAATTTAATTCATCCATGAATGCAAAAGTTATTTGCTAATTCCTTCTAGATATTGTACTAGGAACTGGGGACACAACAATGAATAAAACTGTCACCAAAATATAACTTCCATGGAGCTTACAATTTAGTAGCAGGAGGCAGATGAGATTTTTAAAAGTAACAGATGTCAGATAGTGAAGAGGCTTATGGAAAATAGTACAACAGCGAAAGGGGTAGGGAGTGCTGGGGAGGAGGTAGGGCACCTTCAGTGATAAAGTGGCACTGGAGCAAGACTTGATGGATGGTAGCAGGTGGAGGGTGAGCAGGTTGAGCCACATGAAGGTCTAGGGAAAGAACACCACAGGCAAGGGTACAGCCAATGCAAAGGTCCTCAGACCTGCTTGTCATGCTTGGGTAAGAGTAAAAAGGCTAGGGTGGCTGGAATGAGTTAAGCAGGGGGTGAACACTGAGAGATAAGGTTGGATGGGGGTGTGTATGTGATGACATACATAAGCGGTCAGATCCTATAGGGCCTTGTGTGCTATAGTAAGGACAATGGCTTTTATTCTGAGTGAAACAGAAGCCACTGGAAGGTTATACATAGAAGAGTGAGGTTCTGACTTAGTTCTGAATAAATCATTCTGGCTGCTTGGTTGGGAACAGAGTGCAGCAGCCAAGAATAGGAGCAGAGAGATGATCAGGTGCCTACTGTGGTCATCTAGGCAGGACAGGAGGAACGCTCACAGGGGTGAGGGTAAGGGAAAGGAAAGTTGAGGGAGATGGAGTTGCTGGTGTAGTGGGTGAGAAGCAGTCAGATTCTGGGATACATTCTGAAGGTAGAACTGACATAATTACTAACAGATTGGACGTGGGGTGTGAGAGAAAGGGAAAGTTCTCGGCTTGAGCAATTAGCGATTGGAAGGATAGAACTGTCATTTACTGAGATGTCCCAAACTTGGAAAAACAGGTTTGGGAGATAAATTTGCCATTTGGCATCAAGAGAAAATCTAAACACTGAAGTTGAGAATATAATCTTCTAAAATTGCAAGAACATTATCTAATATAATAATCATTTATTTGGTAATAAAGATATTGATGCAATAAACTTTCCAATAAAACACAGTAATAAAATACTTAACACCTAAGTATGTCCTTTGCTGAAAAGTTTCAAATTTTTAGGCATTTCAAAGATCATTTGAAATCTATGTTTTATAAATGTTAGAATGTTATGTCTATGTTTTAAAATTATAAAATGTTCAATTTGTGTTTTTAAATGTTTGATAAATGTCACCCACCTCATTTTCTAAATGAAGAAAGTAAGGCCCAGAAAAGCTAAATGACTAGCCTCAAGCTACACAGCTAGTGTAATCACAAACATAGGTAAAATCTATGTTTTATAAATGTTATTTATTTTGACATTGCTAACCAGTTATAGAAAGACTAGTTATTTCCTTTCATAGGAAAAAAAAAAATCAGATCATATCTGTGTCAGTAGCTCCCTTACCATTTCGTGAGCAACCGTAGAAGCTTGACATATTTAAAATGTCATTCCCAGCACTTCTCACCTTATTATGTGCACATTCCATTCTGAAAGAACTGTTAGAAAAAAGATTGGCAGTATATTACTAAAAAGCACAAAAAATTATTTGAGGAAATAAATCAAAGATATGGGTACATGACCACTTTCGCAAATTTGGAAATTGAATACAGATTATTTTTAGCAATATCTTTCACATCAATTTCTTTTGTGAATCTGATTTCCTCACTTTGTTCCCACCTAAATCTTTTTTTTTTTTTTTAGGCTCCCACCTAAAATCTTAATCCCAATTGACCTGCACGTCTTAGTTTGCCAGTATTATCTGTGACCTACATTTACAAGACAGGTTTGCTATTTTAGGTCACATGACTACTGACTAATGCAACAAATTAAAAAAACTCAATATGTTGACATCTGTCAAAGAATTCTCCTCAGCTACCATTGGAGCCTTATGAAGGCGGGTTTTACCCTACACCAGTGTTCCCATCACCGGAATCTTCCGAAACTGCCAGGGATGTTCTGATAAGTAGGCAGGTGTTGCCTTAAAATTCAGTTAAATCATGTGCCCAGTTGTTAAGCTTATGAAGATTTCTCAACCTTCACAACCACAGTAAAATTTCTGTGAAATGGTCAAATTTGTTGGAAGGATTTGGTGTGACAAATCCAACATACATTATTTTGATTTCTCAAAAAATAGTATCTGGGCTCTGACAGCAGATCAAATCTGGAGTGGCTGCAGTAGAGAAGCAGTCTCTCATCCTGACATGTTCATTCTATAATTTGTTTCAATGAAGAATTCTTTAAAGAGTCAACTAATGTGTGACAACATTTGAAAGGCTATTTAATGAAAGGCATACCAAAAGTCCGTAAGCTTCCCTAAAGTGCACCAGACATCAGACACATCATTTCCATCTTGTAATCTGTATCAGGAATAAACTTACAATGAAAACCTCTGGCAAACAACTAAGTCCCTCATCTGCTCTGTGGGATCATGATTAGACCAATAAATCAAATTGATTAGCAATCTAAGCTTTTAAGAATTTCACAGTCACCTATACCACCCACCTCATTTTGTAAATCAGGAAAGTAAGGCCCAGAAAAGCAAAGTGACTAGCCCAAAGTCACATAGTAGTATAATCTCAACACTCAAAAACAACAGTTATTACTAAACTGTACTATGTATAAATGAATTACTAAATAGCCTCTTCTATTTTATTCTATTTTAATATGCCAAAATATAAAATAAATGGTAAAATCTGAGGTATGAAATTTTCAATTTTTTCCTTCTCTGATGATATAAAAAACATATCATCATAAGCCTTTACTTAAATGTTTTTGTTCATACTTAATTCATACCATGTATAATGGATTTCAAGACGTATATGTGTTTTTGTTCATACTTAATTCATACCATGTATAATGGATTTCAAGACGTATATGTGTCTATGTATGTATATGTGTCTATGTATGTATATGTGTATGTATCTATGTATCTATGTAGCTATCTATCTATCTATCTATCTATCTATCTATCTATCTACTCATTCAGCATCCCACACTATGTCTTTTCTGACACATATTATGAAAACATTGAATATTTGTTGAATGAATGAATTTTAAATCATATAGATCTATTGCCAAATTATACTCCAATCCAAACAATTAAAAGGGAGATTTTCTTAATGTTTTTTAAACCAAGAAGTTGTTGCATATTTACCCCCACTGGAAAGAAGGAAGGAATGTTAAAGAGCTGAATATACCAAAGAGCAAATCATGATTTTTTTTTAATGTCATAATCTAGTATAGTCAAAATCTCTAGGTATGTCTTACCTGCCAACTCTAAATGCCAATTCTAAAGGCATGTTAACTAACTTATTAACTAAAAATAGTCTGCTCAACAAATAAACTATAGTATTTGACTCTTGCAAAGAATCACAATTATTTTCCAGTCCTCTTGGAATTCCAACCTGATCTGGAAGAGTGGCTGTGTATTTATCTGACAAGTCCAAAACTTTCCTGGAAAATAAATTTACTCCTGAATAGTCTTTTATCATTTCAGTATTGCATACATCCCAACCTGGCAACATCAGTGAGAAATGATCTTCATTCGAAGCAAGTCCCAAAGAAATAGGACCCTGAAGCTTTAAAATATTGAGGTGCTTAATGCAAAGATAATCTAAATCTTTATCCACTCCCCATGGCAAAAGGCAAGACAGAAACAATTTAGCTGTGTCTATTGTAAGACTGGCATCTACTTTTCTTGATGGCTTAGGCTGCATTTTTTTGGAGATTTTCATTTTCTTCTGCCTTTTAATTCCATCATTTTCTTCTGAGAATTTGATGGTATTATCTCCTTGGGACAGGCTTTCAGTAATAGGCTTGGCTTGTGCCTCTGCTGAGAGAGGACCACAGGCAGTTTTACTCTTTCTCAGTGTCAGTGTCTTCTTCTCCACTGTGCTCTTGGCTCTTCTCAGGACCTCACCACCATAGAATGAACTGGAAGAGTCAACATCACTGAGTGGAGTTGGTAGTAAAAGTTCAACAAGGTTTTCCAGATCAAATAGAAGAATATGAAAGCCCACGTTACTCCATTTTGTCTTCACAGGCAAGACATTAAAAGGTCTTGGGCAAAATTTGGCATCAGCAACCTAAGGGAACAAAAAAATATTTTGTGTCAAAGTTCTTGCTTATTAAGTTATTTTATTAAAGATTCCATGATGTTAAAGTGGCATTTTAAAAAAGTATTAATTTGCAGAGTAGCTAAAGGCAAGTCATTTTAATTTTTTTTGTCTCAGCTATAAAAAATTGCTTTCTAAATTAAATATTCTATATTCTAACATTCTTTGAAAACTTCTTTTCTTTTTTCCTAAATTTTATTTTTCCTCTAAATAAATATGAATTATGTCTCTGGAGTAAGATGGTACTAGATTAACATCCTTTAATACACACTCTCACATCTTTCTACTATTATAGTCATAAAGACATACAAGGACAAGGTTGGTTTGAAAACTGAGGAGAACAAATGTAAGAACGCAAGCAAAAACTAAATATTTTAACAACAATGGTACTTCCAAATTTGTTAAAATTGGAAGTAACTGAAATGTTGACCAATGTCATATTGCTCTAAGAAAAACCCAAAAAACTCACCTTGTTGTCTTGCATTTGATTTTTCCCCAAAGGCTGGCACAGTGGGTTCCCATACTTCTACTATGTTCTTGCTAATTTATGAGGCATTCCTTGAATACCTTATTCCCTCATATCAACCCACTACTCTCTAAACTCTTCCTTGCGTTCCTTCTTCTTTCTAGGACTTAGGATTTCCTTATAGAATATGAAAAATTTATTTCTTTAGTGTATGTTTCCTCCACTAGCATTCAACCCCACCTTTGCAGGAATTTTGTATGTTAGTTGCCTCAAGTGCCTACAAAACAATGCTGCTATATAGCATTATCAAGAGACTCAATTAATGTCTGTTGAATTAATAATTAGCAAATTTATACAATGGAACACAATTTAAATAATTTAAAATGGTGGTGTAAATTGTATCGATTGGTGAAAAACATATTATTAGGCAGACAAAATAATTCTCCATTAGTAAAATTTTAGGTACAAATATAGATATTTAAAAATTTGACATATATCTCTATCTACATTTATATATAAAAATGTACATATATAGAGAATAAGTAAATACAAATAAATAAAGTCACAAAGGATATGAACCAAAATGTTACCAACAGTTAACACTTAATTGGGAAGAAGGAATTAATTGGGAAGAAGAAATTAAAATGATCTTTATTTATACTACGGTGTGTTGTGTTTTTGATTTGGTTTCCTGAAATTTTTTACGGCGATGATATATTTAATTTTCAATAATACAAAAGGAAAGTTTAAAAAGAAAACCATTACAAATTACAAGTGTTAAAAAATGAAATGGAGAACGAATTGTAAAGAGCACATTTGTTTGTCAATAATTGTTAATGTAATTATTAACAAATAATTTTTGCAAATCAATAATAAGAAGAGGATCTTACAGATGGATGAATGGGCAAAGGTAATAACAATTCACAAAACAAATATTCAAAAGTTACAATATGAAAAATTTTTACTACAAGTAGTAACCAGAAAAATGAAATTAAAATAATACCATTCATTGGCCTTTTAATTTCACCAACATTATGTTCATCAAAGAAGCCAGACATAAAAGAATTAACTGTATGTAATTCCATCCCTGTTATTTTCAAAAGACAGGAGAAAACAAAACAAGAGGGTTTAAGGATACATTCATAAACAATAAATCTACAAAGCTAGAGGCTACCTTTTGAGGACTGGGAAAGTATAGCTTCTGGGGCGCTCACATATTTTATTTCTGGATCTATGTAGTGATTATGAAGGTGTGTGCTTTACGACCATTGAGTTGTACATTTTTGTGCTGCATTGTTTACTTTTTTCTCTATGTGTTATACATTTCATGGTAAATAAATAATGTAAATGAATTGTTTAAGGAATATTAACAAAGTGCCTCCATTTGGACTAAAAAGTAGACTATGTCCTAATTTTTTTTACCCTGGCATACTGTCAGAAAGTAACCAATATTTGAATTTTGTGCTTATAATTTCTTTGCTTTTGTTTAGGTCTTAATCTTAAATATGTATTCCTATTTGACCTATTTAATCTTGCATGTTTTTGCATGTTTGCCAAACTCCCGATTACATCTCCCACTTATTTAGACCATGTTTAATTTCTTTTGATAATTTTATAATCACTCAAAAATATGTTTATATTACTTGCCTATCAGTTATTTTAACTCTGCAGTACCTATAACTATGGGCCCTCTTAAAATTTATTACTTTTGTTGCCTCTTTTTTTTCCTGCTAGAATTTTGTCAATTTTGATACTCTTTAAAGAATCAACTTTTGACTTTGTTTATCCTCTCAATGGAATGTTTTCCTTAAAAGGTAGTCTTGCTAAGTATACAATTTTAGCTTGACTTATTTTCTCCCAGTATTGGTGAAGAAAGGATTATTCTGCAGTCTCTGTCTTCCTCTGATGCAGTTGAGAAGTCAGCTGCTAGTCTGTCACACCATCTGTCTTTTTTCTCTGCTGTTTGATTAGATCCTTTAGGCTTTAATATTCCACAGCTTCACTATGATTCTTCTAGGTGTGGATGTTTTCCCTAGTCCTCCACTGTATCTGAGCCTCCCTATCTTTCATCAACTTTGTGAAGTTGTTGGGCTTATCCTATTGAATATTTTCTCTCATCACACCATTATCCCCTTATGGGACACTGACCAGGTATTTGTCAGACGCTCTATCCCCTTACATTTTTTCATCTCTTTGTCTTTCTGTACACCTCATGTGGGGCAAGCTCTTCAAAATTTTTCTTTTAGTTTGCCAATTTTCTTCTCACCTGTGTTTAATATATCACTTAACTTATGCACTGAGTTCCTAATTTTGATTTTTACATTTTTCATTTCCAGAAGTTCTATTTGGTTCTTTTAAAAAAAAAAAAAAGGTCATTTTTATAGACAGTTATTTCTTAACCATATTTTAAAATCATTCTTATATTTTTAAACATACTTATTATACTTTGCATCTGTAATTAAAGTTTCTAAAATCTTTGTGGATATGGCTCTGCTTTTTTATTTTGCCGATGTTTTCCTGTTTCCGTGTATGTTTTATAATTGTGTGTGTGTGTATGAAATATGATCAGTGAGAATCCTTTGAGATATATGTGAGGGTGCACTCTTTAAGAGAGGATTTTAGTTTGTGAATACCAGTTACCCAGGGGTACTACCAAATAGGGCCCTCTTTAAACAAAATTTCCAGCTTAAAAAGTTTTCATTCCTTGAAGGTAGTATGAATTCTGACTCAAGATTAAGGGGATTAATACTTAAGCAAAAGTACTTTCCCCCCTCCATCTAGGGCTGAGATCAACAAAGACAAATATTTTTATTCATTCTCTTCTTGTGTGAAAAAATATTGCTCACCTTGGTTGGCTTTTTCATTGAATACGCAGCTCTTAGGGGACAATGAACTTATGCTGTGGTATCCTATCCAACTTCCTATCACTGCACTGGACCTGGAAATTCTCTCTTTTAACCTTTAGAGTGGTTTAAACTAAACCTAAAAGTACCTGGGGATTAGCAAATGCTCTTTCAGCCTTCTCCAACCTGTCTGGAATTGTGATCTCATTTTGCTTTTTACCTGTAAGAACTTCTGTAAATTTCTTGTTAATTCAAATATGCATTATTTTCAAAGATAAATTTTAAAACAGCGTAATCTTGATTTGTAGAGAAATGAACAGGACTGATGTTCAGACTATTAGCCAACAAACAGATAAACATTGGATTTGCAAATAGCATTAAAAATTGAATATTCAGTTTTGATAATGGAGGGAGTAAACAGACATTCTTATACACTGCAAGATTAGTGTAAGCTGGTAATTATTTTAGGGAAGGCAAGTTGCCAACGTGTATTAATAATCTTAAAATGTTACATACTCTTTAATGTAGAAATTATTTTAAAAGTAATTTATCCTAAAGGTATGATTAGAAATATGCACAAAGTCATATGAAAAAATGGTCATTGAAAATTTTTCTATTTCAATAAGCTGAAAATAACTTAAATGTCCCATACAATAGATTTGGCTGAATACATTATGGCATATATATATATGCAAAATACATTATGACATACATATATATGCCAAAAATTCATATATATTGTCAATGGAAAATATTTAAAATTTTAAAAATATAATCCCATTTTCTATAAAATTGCAGATTTCTTAAAATTCTTTTGATATATTTATTTTTTAAATTTCTACAAAAACTTATATTTTACTATGCCAAACAAAAAGCTCTTCTAAAAATAGTAATCAAAATGGCCAACCCAGAAATAAACCTAAATACTTACAGCCAACTGATCTTCAACAAAGCAAACAAAAACAAAGTGAGGAAAGGACACCCTATGCAACAAATGGTGTTGGGATAATTGGCTAGCCACCAGAAGGAGAATGAAACTGGATCCTCATCTCTCACCTTAAACAAAAAATCAACCCATGATGGATCAAGGACTTAAATCTCAGACCTGAAAATATAAAAATTCTAGAAGATAACATTGGAAAAACTCTTCTAGACATCAGCCTAGACAAGGATTTCATGACCAACAACCCAAAAGCAAATGCAATAAAAACAAAGATTAAACAGCAGGGACTTAATTAAACTAAAGAGCTTCTGCATGGCAAAAGGAACAGTCAGCAGAGTAAACAGACAACCCATAGAGTGGGCGAAAACTTCACAATCTATATATCTAACAAAGGACTGATATCCAGAATCTACAATGAACTCAAACAAATCAGTAAGAAAAATACAAACAATTCCATCAAAAAGTGGGCTAAGAACATGAATAGAAAATTATCAAAAGAAGATATACAAATCGCCAACAAACATATAAAAAATGTTCAACATCACTAATGATCAGGATAATGCAAATCAAAACCAGAGTGCAATACTACTTTACTCTTGCAAGAATGGCCATAATAAAAAAATAAAAAAATAGATGTTGGCATGGATGCGGTAAACAGGGAGTGCTTCTACACTGCCGGTGGGAAGGTAAACTACCACAACCACTATGGAAAACAGTGTGGAGATTCCTTAAAGAACTAAAAGTAGAACTACCATTTGATCCAGCAATCCCACTACTGGGTATCCATCCAGAGGAAAATAAGTCATTATATGAAAAAATACTTGTACAACCATGTTTATAGCAGTACAATTCTCAATTGCAAAACTGGGGAGTCAACCCAAATGCCCATCAATCAATGAGTGGATAAAGAAACTGTGATATATATATATACGAAAACATCGTATGTTTTCACTCATAAGTGGGAGCTAAGCTGTGAGAATGCAAAGGCGTAAGAATGACACAACAAACTTTGGGGACACAGCGGGAAAAGGTGGGAAGGGGATGACGAATAAAAGACTACAACTGTGTGCAGTGGATACCACTTGGGTGATGGGTACAACAGAATCTCACAATCACCACTAAAGCTTTTAATCATGTAATCAAACACCACCTGTTCCCCAATAACCTATGGAAAAATAAACATTTTTTTAAAAAAGAAACTATCATCAGAGTGAAGAGACAACCTACAGAATGGGAGAAAATTTTGCAATCTATGCATCTGACAAAGCCCTAATATCCAGAATCTACAAGGAACTTAAACAAATTTACAAGAAAAAAAACAAACAACCCCATTGAAATGTGGGCAAAAGGACAAGAACAGACACTGTTCAACAGAAGACATTTATGTGGTCAACTAACATATGAAAAAAGCTCATAATCATTGATCATTAGAGAAATGCAAATCAAAACCGCAATGAGATACCATCTCATGACATTCAGAATGGTGATCATTAAAAAGTCAAGAAACGACAGATAATAGCAGGGCTTTAGAAAAACAGGACCAACTTTTACACTGTTGGTGGACATGTAAATTAGTTCAACCACTGTGGAAGACAGTGCAGTGATTCCTCGAAGACCTAGAACCAGAAATAGCATCCGACCCAGCAATCCCATTACTGGGTATGTATCCATAGGAATATAAATCATTCTATTATAAAGATACATTCAAGTTCATTGCAGCACTAGTCACAATACCAAAGATATGGAATCAACCCAAATGCCCATCAATGATAGACTGGATAAGGAGAAAGTGGTACATATATACCATGGAATACTACACAGCCATAAAAAAGAATGAGATGTGTCCTTTACAGGGACAATGGATGGAGCTGCAAGCCATTATCCTCAGCAAACTAATGGGAAAGAAAAAACAAACACCCATGTCCTAATTTATAAGGGGGAGCTGAACAATGAGAACACATGGACACAGGGAGGGGAAAACACACACACCAGGGGCAGCCTGAGGAGGGAGCAGGGGGAGGGAGAGCATCAGGATAAATAGCTAATACATGCTGGCCTTAATGCCTAGTTGATGGGTTTTGACAGGCACAGTAAACCACCATGGCACACGTTTACCTATGTAACAAACTTGTACATCCTACATATGTATCCCGGAACTAAATTAAACTAAACTAAAATATAATTAAATTAAATTAAATAAAGGACCCTACGGAAAAAAGAAAATGTCAACGATATGACTAGCCAAATGTTTTTAACATGTACTACCCTCCCCCAAAACAGTTGCATTGATGAAATTAAACTTAAAAGCATAAGAACAAAATTCACAAGATCAATAATCAAAGGCTAATATTTTAGGCATATAAAGAACTCACATAAATTAATTTGTAAAATACTCATGCCATCACAAGAGATAAACAAAGAGATAAAAATATTGCAGAGAGAAATAGTTTTTAAATCATTAGTCTCAAAAAAGTATAAAATTTTGTATATTATACTGGTTTTGATTTCCTTAATTAACTTTTTTTTTCAACTTTTATTTTAGATTCAGGGGATACATCTGCAGATTTGTGGTTTGGGATATGATTGATCCCAACACCCAGGTACTGAGCATAGTACCCAATAGTTGGTTTTTCAACTCACAGTCCTCTTCTTTCATTTTTCACTTAGTAGTCTCCAGTGTCTATTGTTGTCATCTTCATGTTCACGAGTACTCATTGTTTAGTATCCATTGATAAGTGAGAATATGCAGTATTTGACTTTCCGTTCCTGTGTTAATTAACTTAGGATAATTACCTCCAGCTGCATCCATGTTGCTGCTAAGAACATGACTTCTAAGTAGCATTATATGCTCTCTTTCTCTCTCCACATATATACACACACACACACACACACACACACACACACATATCTCACACTTTCTCTATCCAGTCCATTGTTGATGGGCACCTAGGTTGATTCCATGTCTTTGCTTCGTGAATAATGCTGCAATGAACATACAAGATCATGTGTCTTTTTGGTAGAACTTTATTTTCTTTTGGATATATACCCAGTAATGAGATTGCTGGGTCAAATGGTAGTTCTTTTTTAAATTCTTTGAGAACTCTCCACACTGCTTTCCACAGTAGGTGAACTAATTTACATTCCCACCAAGTATAAGTATACACTGTATACATTCCCACTCATAAATATACACTGTATAAGTATACCCTGTTCTCTGTGGCCCCACCAGCACCAGTTGTTTTTTGATGTTTAATCACAGCCATTCTGACTGGCATGAGATGGTAACTCATTGTGGTTTGGAGTTGCATTTCTATGATAACTAGTGATGTTGAGCATCTTTTCATATGTTTCTTGGCCACTTGTATGTCTTCTTTTGAGAAGTATATGCTCATGTCTTTTCCCATTTTTAATGGAGTTATTTATTTTTTGCTTGTTCAATTGTTTAAGTTCCCTATAGATTCTGGCTATTAGACCTTCGTTGGGTGCATTGCAAATATGAGAAGACCTCTGAAGTGATGGCTAGAAGAAGGTTAAGAAGGTATGCATATAGCGTGAACTGAGAAAATTTCAGAATGGCTGGAAGGTAGAATATGGGAAGGTAGAATATGGGAAGGTAGAGAATGAGCTACGCAGAAGAGATGAGGTACAGTTTCCATAGATCTGTATAAACCCTACTGACTACTAAATGTATTCTAAGAATGGTTATAACTCTTGAAGGGGCATTTAAGCTAAGAAGTCACCTACTCACAAACTATAGCTGTGGTTTCTTCTGGATTACTGGTTAATCAAGCAGGCTGAAGGCAGAGTTCTGCCCTCCTATGCACTTCCACTTCCTCAAAGCTATAACCTCTGTCTCAGCACCTAGATCTTCTCAACTTTTGAGCCAATCAAAATTATAGCAATGATTTGAACAATATTTCTTGTTCTTCTCTTATTATTTTGTGGTCCACACAGCCACAATAGGCCTAGTGCACTGCCATAAACAAAAATCCTAAATTCCTGTTCTTAAATATGGTCACCTTATCAAAGAAGCAACTGAATATTTTACATTACTTTAAAATCGTAAATGTTATTCCAAATTTAATTAACATACAACAGAGTTGGCTTCCATTTGAAAATTTATTTTTTAACAAGTTATTTTTAAGTTATTTTTTAATATTTTTAATAAAAAATTTATTTTTTAACTTGTTATTTTTAAGTTAAAAAATTTATACTTGATTTTCAAAGTATAAATCATTGCTATGTTTTAATGTATTAAAATTATTAAACATAATTCCAGCCAGTCATCACTGTTTGAAACTTTAGGAAGTATATGTTAAAAGTCTTATTACCAAAGGGCCTTGAAAACATAAGACTATCATTCTGGAAATAAATAACACAGAAAAATGACAGTAAATGCCCATAATATTATTTTCTGAGTTTTCACATTTTATAGATTGGGCAGACACAATATTCAGCAATGTTTAGCAAAGGCTGTAGTTAATATTAACTTTAATTTTATGTTACCTATATGTAATATATTTCACAGACAAAAATTCTATTAAAAGTAGCACACTAAATGCAAAAATGCAAATATAATTACATTAATTATAGAATGATAAAATATATCTAAAACATCATTCTAACGAAAGTGTTTTGGAAACATTCATTAATCTGATTGCAATCTTGAAAAGTCTAGAACAAGTAATTAAACGCAAGAAGTATTTCATCACATCTATGCAACTGCAAAAATGTGAGAATACAAATTTTAAGTGATTGATTTACATGTTGTTTATAAAATGCTATCTGCTTGCCTGACAGATAATTCCCCAACATGTGATTTCCAGGTATTGCATCACAGAGAAGGTCCTGGTATTTTCCTCAAAAATCATCACTTTTACTACTACTCTTTGAAATCCCAGGTTGAGGAAAGAGAGGAGGTATTATTTATAATTGGTAAAGCAAGAGGGTGGCACTAAAGGACAATCCATTCCAACCTCTCAACTTCGGAGAGTCTGGGAGTAAAATAATGCTGATACATCTACATGTGAATGCTATAAACAGCAGGTGGGGAGTAGGCAAAGGCACACAGGGTTGAATTCTTTGTGTGGAGTAGAAAGACTTTGGGAAAAGCTACTGAGTCTGAAAGTCTGCAAGTAGAATCCCAGATGGCTGGCAGGCCAAAATTATTCCTCTGCTACTCACAAGAGCCCAGAATAATTAAAACCACAGCCAACACCACAAAATTCAAACTATAAGCAAGCCAAAGTACATATAAAAAGGAAAAACAGAAAGGACCAACTGTTCAGACAAAAAAAAATGTAATAGGTGTGAAAAAGTACAAGTCTAACACTTTTATCTGAAGAACAAAGAAGTGCATTGATTTATTTTCTTTTCCCTTCAGCCTACTATGTTTCTCTTGTGCTTTCTTCTTCCTTTTCTCCCTGATTCAGAAAGACAAAATGGTTAAACAAGACTGGTTTTACTCCTGGCTTCTGAAGGTAGAAACGCACTTTCTAGCAACATGTTCTGATAACTTCTTTCTCAAAACATTTTGGATCCCCCAGTGAGTTTGTTACGAAAAAATTTGACCTGCCCAAGCTACTACAACCATGAATTAGATTACATAAGACTGATGCTTAAAGCTACCCTTATCTTCTCACTTTTGTGACTTTGTACAGTAACATTTAATATAAATATTTAAATACAAAGTGAGGAAATATAGGCAGCAGTTGCTAAAACATTTTCGATATTTCCTTATCTTCCTGAATGAAGAATTTAGAAATTGTCTAATTTGACTTTCTCCTCACACTAAGGGAAAAGAGAGAGATAAGGGAAATGATTTGTTCTAAGTTATCCATCTGGCAAATAACTCAACCAAGATTCCCAAGTCTGTTTTTCCTAACTATTCTACTGATGACATTATCCACTTAGATTCTTCAAAGAATGAAATAATATTTTTATTTATTATTTTAAAAACATACAAGGGTCTTTATTAGCTAAACACTCATTTTACAATACACCACAGTCACTGAGCTGTATAAGGAAGGAAAAGTCGTCATCATGTGAAAACATTCACTAATGAACTAGTCACATATAAAATTAGTACCTAAACACTCCTTGCCTTATAACATAAAGACCTAGCCCCATCTATTAGACATGGACCGGTTATCTGATGATGCAATTCAATTGTAGAGTAGATAGCAAATAGTGTTAAAGATGTAGGATTACACTAACAGTGACAGCAGAACTCCAAGTCATAACTAATGCCATTGACAAATAAGGATGTAACAGAGAAAAACAGATAGCTTGAGAAAACTAACTCAGAAGCTTCAAATGAAAAATGTTTTAATGTAAAGTGTAAAAGTTAGGTCTGTGGAAAGCTTGATTATCTTTCAAATTCTTTTCTAGAACAAAACTCCTTATTATTCTTAGTGAAATTCAAACATAAAATAAAAGATGACATATTGTGAACCATATAGTTTAATTAGAAAAAAACACACAAAACAAAACTTGCTTGATTCATTATATAGTCATTTAAAAAATTAGTGCCTAATTGCAATAATAAATTTACATTTTGCTCAATATAAATAAGCTACATTATTTTACATGTTTAATTTCATTTTTAAGTTAAAAGAAATTTTTTTAAATCCCCTTAACAGTTCTCCACTTAGCTAACCCATCAGATTAATCTGTGCTCTCCAATCCCTCTGACCACTGGTATACTACTTTCCACTTTCTGCATTCTACTCATAGCAACTGAGATATTTACTTTCCAGTAATTTTAATTCTCTTTGTTCTCAACCTTCTTTTCCCAGTTGTGCTTATCACAGTAATTACATATTTTAATAAGCTAGGTAAAAATTGAAGAATTCTGTGTATACAATTTAGTTCCTAAGAAAACAAAGTTTAGTAATCTGAAGACCCTATGGAATCCGCATTCTAGTTACTCCACAAGTTTCTAAATTATTTCTACATTTTAAGTAAATAAAAACTGTAAGTCATAGCTGAAGCATTAGGAGTGTAGTTAAGGCAAAGAAAAAGAATTAGGAAATTTAAACTATGAATCTACACTCAAGGGAAAGGATGTCCATCAATAGGTTTATAACAGTGGAAGTTTTTCAAGCGAGAGATGGCACAGATGATACAAAAAAAAATTGACATCCATGTATTGAATACTATATTACTGAGAAATTATTTAATGATTAGCCTACATCGTAAGTTTGACAGGAAAAGAGAGTGTAATTTCTTGATGTAGAAAGTTTTCTGAGAAACAAGTCTACAATGTAGATAAATTTATAACCTAACTTATAAGAAGTTAACTTTAAAACTTATGCCATAAAAAGGTAGAGAATATGGTACTTAGATATAAAAAGAAATTACAGTAGATGTTTACATCTTTGCTGCTAAAAATTTCAAATAACTAACTGTGTTATGACAAATTAACAAATTATAAATATTTTGAAAATATGAGTTGATTTCTAGTCAAGATGGCAAAGTTGAGACTTTGAAGTAAACTATTTTTTTTTAATTCACACCAACAATAGCTTTTTTAATTTAAAAAAAAAAAAACTTAAAATGTTTAGCTAAGCTCAAAAACAAAATAAACATGTTGGAAGACCACAAATGGAAAGAAACACAAAGTGCTAAGTGAAGCTAAAGTCACAGGCCTGCTTACCAACAAGTCTATAAGCAGATAACAAGGCCTTAGAGTCAACTTCTGAGGCTAAATGTCAGGCCATTGGCAGGTGGACAACCTAGAAAAATCCTAATCTAACTTTTAACTCAATCAACCCATAAGCTAGTTCACTGATTAGACAGACATACACCCAACATTAATGCCGTCCAGGTACCATTCTAGACTAAAGGCCTTGATAAGGTATGCAGACACATACCTAAAACCAACAGACAACATCAGCTGGGGCGGGGGGGCAGGGAGAGGGAGAGAGAGAGAGAGAGAATACAGCAAAACAAAAAACCCAAGAGAAAAAATTTTTCTCTAGAAATGAGCTTGCAAACCAAACTTCTATAACATAGGGAAAGTAATACTTGGAAAGATAGCTACAAATATAAAAGCTGAAACATATGTTAATTCCAGATAAAATTAGTGCCATAGAAGGGACTGAAAATGTATTATTTATGACCATCAAAGAGAAATCAGAGGAATGACATTCATAAAAATGACCAAGAAGTTATGGAAGAAAAAAAAGTAAAAATAAAATGAATAAAAGAAAAAGAGTTTTTTAGGAATATTAGGAAAAGTATAATAGTTATATTAAAAATGTGGTAGGGGCAGAACTTCTGGGTTAATTAAGTCCACTGAAAACATGCTCCTTCAAAAAAGGCAAAAGAATTCAAGAAATAACCAAAGGTTTGTGATAAGGATCTTTTCTTCCCTAGTAAAATGGCTGGATGTCAGTAATAACAGTAAGCATCCTAGCATTTTAATTTGCCTTTTTCTCATTGCCCCTCTCTAGCTCCACAGTCTTGAAAATCAGCAGTTTGGCAATCATGGTGGCCCTGAAAACCAGCAGCCTATCAGTCACTGGACGAGACATATATGTTTAAAGACCCTCAAAAATCCTCATCGCCACAAAACTGGCAATATTTCACCTGCCTCCCAGCTCCCTGAGAAGTCCCATTTGCCAACCTTATCGTTATTTGGGAAATTTACAAGTATGTGCAAATTAAACAATACACTCCTAAATAATTAGTGGGGAAAAATCAAAGTAATGAAAGAGGGGTATCATCACTGATCTTACAAAGGTTTTTTAAAAGATCTCAGAGAAATACTATGAATAGCTATCTGCCAGCAAATTAGGAAATCAAGATGAAAGGGACAAATTTTTAAAAAGACATAAACAACCAAAACTGGCATAAGAAGAAATAGAAAGCAGAACAGACCTATACCAGTAAAGAAATTGAATTAGTAGTTAAATATCTTTCTATACAGAAAAGACCAGGTCCAGATGACTTCACTGTTAATTTCTACCAAACATTTAAAGCAGAGTTAATACCAGTTCTTGATAAATACCTTCAAAAAAATACAAGTGGTGTGGGGACACTTCCCAACTCACTCTAAGTGACCAGTATTACCCTAATACTGAAACCAAACAGAGATATCACAAGATAAGAAAACTACAGACCCATAACCCTTATAATTATAGACACAAAAATCCTCAAGAACATACTCACAAAGCAAATCTAGCGAAACCTAAAAATAATTTTACACCATGACCAACTAGAATTTATCGTACAAATATAGTTGACTTAATACACAAAAATCCATTCACATAATGTATCATATTAATAGAATAAAAAACAAAACATATGATTATCCCAATAGATACACAAAAAGCATTTGAAAAAATCAAACACAATTTCATAATAAAAAACATCCAACAAACTAGGAATAGAAAAGAACTTCTGCAACCTGATTGAGAGTATCTGTGGAAAACCCACACCTAACATAACACTTACGGTGAAAAACCAAATGCTTTCCTCCTAAGGTCAGGAATAGGACAAGTATGTCCTTTCTTGTTGGTTCTATTTAACATTGTACTAGACGTCCTGGACAGGGTGATTAAGAAAGAAAAATAAATGAGAAGCATCCAGATTGGAAGGAAGGAAGTAAAATTGTCTATATTTGTAGATTACATAATATCATATATAGAAAACACTTAGGTATCCACAAAAAAAAAAAAAAAAAAACCTATTTGAACTAACCAATGAGTTTAGCAAGGTTGTAGTACACAATATCAACGTAGAAAATTAATATTTTTTGGATCTGTGTTCTTGCCCAAATCTCATGTTGAAGTATAATTCCTGATGCTGCAAAAAATTGTCTATATTTGCAGATTACATAATATTGTATATATAAAACACTAAGGTATCCACACACACACACACACAAACTATTTGAACTAACAAATGAGTTTAGCAAGATTGTAGTACACAATATCAATGTAGAAAATTGATATTTTTTGGATCTGTGTTCCTGCCCAAATCTCATGTTGAAGTATAATCCCCAGTGCTGGAGGTGGTGCCTGGTGAGAGCTGATTGGATCACTGGGGCAGTTTCTAATAGTTTAGCACCATCACCCCCGCTTGGTACTGTATAGTGATTGAGTTCTCATGAGATCTGGTCATATAAAAAGTGTGTGGGATCCCCTCTCCCTTGCTCCTACTCCAGCCACATGTAAAGCAGTCCTGCTTTCCCCCTTTGCCTTCTACCATGACTGTAAGTTTCCTGAGGCCTATTCAGAAGCAGAAGCCACTATGCTTCCTCTATAGCCTGCAGAACCGTAAACGAATTAAACCTCCTTTCTTTATAAATTACCCAGTCTCAGGTGTTTCTTTATAGCAGTGCAAGAACTAACACAGAAAATTGTCATTGAGGAGTGGAGCATTGCTGCAAAGATACCTGAAAATGTGAAAGCAGCTTTGAAATTGGGAAATGGGCAGAGGTTGAAAGAGTATGGAGGCCTCAGAAGAAGACAGGAAGATGAGGGAAAATTTAGAATTTCCCAGAAATTGTTAAATGGTTGCAACCAAAGTGCTGACAGTGATATGGACAGTGAAGGCCAGGTTGAGGAGGTTTTAAATGGAAATGAGAAACTTATTGTGAACTGGAGTAAAGGTCACTTTATTATGCTTTAGCAAAGAGCCTGGCTGTATTGTGGGTTTGCTCTAAGGATCTGTGGGACTTTGAACTTGAGAGTGATGATTTACAGTATCTGGTGGAAGAAAGTTCTAAAGACTGAAGCATTCAAGATGTGACTTGGTTGCTTCTAAAATCTTATCTCATATGAGCAAAGAGAAGTAGAGAAAAGAAATGACCTGAAATTGGAACTTATATATAAAAGAGAAGTAGAGCACTAAATGTGGAAAATCTGTAGTCTGACCATGTGGTAGAAATGAAAGGCCCATGTTCAGGGGAAGAATTCAAGCAGGCTGCAGAAATTTGCATAAGTAAAGACGAGGTAAGTACTAATAACCAAGACAATGAGGAGAAGGCTTCTAAGACATTTTGGGAACTTCATGGCAACCTCTCCCATCACAAGCCCAGAGGCCTGTAAGAACTAAATGGTTTCCTGGGCCAGGACCAGGGCCCACTGTCCTGAGCAGCCTCAGGACACTGCTCCTTGCATCCCTGCTACTCTAGCACCAGTCGTGGCTCAAAGGGCCCAAGATAAGCTTGGGCCACTGATTCAGAGAGTGCAAGCAGTAAGCCTTGGCAGCTTCCATGTGGTAATAAGCCTGAAGATGTGCAGAGTGCAAAAGTTGAGGCTTAGAAGCCTCTGCCTAGATCTCAGAGGCTGTATTGAAACTCCTGAATGTCCATGCAGAAGTCTGCTGCAGGGGTGGAGCCCTCATGAAGAACCTCTACTAGAGCACAATGGAGGGGAAATGGGGAGTTGAAGCCCCCACATGGAGTCCCCACATATGGCACTGCTTAGTGGAGCTATGAGAAGAGGGCCATTGTCCTCCAGTCCCCAGAATGATAGATTCATTAGTAGCTTGTACCCTCAGCCTGGAAAAGCTGCAGACACTCAACAACAGCCCATGAGAGCAGCTGTGGGGGCTGAATCCTGGGAAGCCACAGGGGTGAAGCTGCCCATGGCTTTTGGAGCCCATCCCTTGCACGAGTATGCCCTGGATGTGAGACATGGAGTCAAAGGAGATTATTTTTGAGCATTAAGATTTACTGACTGCCCTGCTGGGTTTCAGACTTGCATGGGACCTATAGTCCCTTTCTTCTGACCAATTTTTTCCCCTTAGAAATGAGAGTATTTACCCAATGTTTGTACCTCCATGGTATCATGGAAGTAACTAACATGTTTTTGATATTACAGGCTCATAGATTAAAGGGAAAAGCCTTGTCTCAGATGAGGCTTTGGCCTTTGGACTTTTGAGTTTATGCTGAAACAAGTTAAGACTTTGGGGTCTGTCGGGAAAGTATGATTCTATTTTACAATGTGAGAAGGAGATGATATTTGGGAGAGGCCAAAGGTGGAATGATGTAGTTTGAATATGTGTCCCCAACCAAATCTGATGTTGAAATGTAATCCCTAATGCGGGAGGTTGGGCCTAGTGGGAACTGATTGGATCATGGGGGTGGTTTCTAGTAGTTTAGCACCATGCCCCCTTGGTACTGTATAGTGAGTGAGTTCTCATGAGATATGGTTGTTTAAAAAGTGTGTGGCACCTCCCCACAACTCTCTCTTCTGCTACAGCCATGTAAGACATGCCTACTTCTCCTGCACCTTCTGCCATGATTAAGTTTTTTGAGGCCTCATCAGAAGCAGCAGTCACTATGCTTCCTGTGCAGCCTACAGAACTGTGAGTCAATTAAATCTTTTTTCTTTGTAAATTATCCAGTCTCAGTTATTCCTTTACAGCAGTGCAAAAACCGACTAACACAAAAATTCCATTGTAATTCTGGCAATAAACAATCCAAAAATAAAATTAATAAAATAATTCTTCTCTCAATAGCACCACAAAAAAGAAAATCTACCAAGAAATCATGAATGTTTATGTATCTAATAGCATAGTCTCTGGATATAATTATAAAGATAAATTAACAAAATTACAGTCATTATACTGTTTTTAGCACAAGCCTATCAGAAACAGATAACTCAAGGGCATAAAATATTCTGTATTAAAAATATGAAACAAAACATAATTAATAACTTTGGTAAAGCATGTATGTATAAAAATACTAAAACATACATACCTGTACTTATGAACTAGAAAGAATACATCATTTTCAAGTTGCTACAGACACTTGTGTGTACACAAACACAAATGTACAATATGAACATATGTACCAGTGATATAAAGAATATACATTCTTTATGGCACACACTGAACTTTTTTTAAAGAAAGATAAAAATCTTCAATAAATTTAAAAGAAACAGTATCTGCTAAAATCTTCATTCTTATCCATACTGCAATTTAATTTGGAAATCAGTCATAAAAAGTTAAGTTTTGAAAATGATAATGTGCCCTCCTAATTCATGGTTTAAAACTACATCACAATGTAAATTATAAAATGTTTAAAACTGAGGTCCTCCCTCTTACAATTAAAATACCCTGGACATAAACAACAAACAAACATAGTCTCTGGAAGGTAGACAGAAGCCTGCTTAACAAGGAACCTCAGGACCTGAGGAACAAACAACACTACAGTGAATTCCCTGGGTTTTCACCTTGTCTCCCATATATCCCAGAAGAGGTTATGGTGAAACCAGTGGCCTCAAACTGCCAGAAGGCATAGATTTGAAAGGCCCCAAGAAAAGCCTGTCCCTTTTAACCCAGTGGTGTCAAATCTTTTGGCTTCCCTGGATCACACTGGAAGAAAAACAATTGTCTTGGGCCACACATAAACACTCTTTTAGCGTTATATTTTAGTTAAACACTAACGTTATTGATAGCTGATGAGCTTAAAAAAAATTTGTAAAACAACTCACAACATTTTAAGAAAGTTTATAAATTTGTGTTGGGCCCCATTCAAAGCCATCCTGGGTTGCTGCAGCCCCTGGGGTGCAGGTTGGACAAGGCTGATCTAACCAAAGGACTAGGAAAAAGGGGGCCTAGCAGAACAGAAAGTCCTTTAGACGGTATTCACCCTACTCCACTCAGCATCAAAGGAAAAACTGCTCTTCTCTCACCCTGGTGTTAGTGAGGCCAAGCAGGAGCTCAACTTCTTGTCTCACCAAGAAACAATAAGACAAGGTAAGTTGACCTTCCAGTTTCACAACCAAGTTGGTGCCAGTAGGGCTGAATGGGTAGGGGGACTGAGTGGTGGGTAGCTGACTTCCACCCTTAGCAGGCAGCAAAGGTAGTAGTGTAAGACAGTGCTATTTGCATTCTGCTATTCCTGTCAGGGAGGCCCGGAGTGGACCTTCTGCTCTCACACAGCAGCAATGAGCCAGAGCAAGATGGTGCAAGTTGGTGCTCTGCTTTTGCAGGTATAGAAGCTCTGCTTTTTCCTTCCCCAACTGTGTCACTAAAGTGACTTGAGAAATTGCAGAGGGTGACGATCTTTCAGAAACAATGCTGACTTTAACTTCTTTCCTCCCTACCCTCTGTGAACCAATGAGAAGCACCTAGAGTAGACCAGTAAGTAGGCCTCATTCAAGGAGATACAAGTTTATCACCGTACCATCCTACCTGGTATAGCTCTGATGCCATTTTAACTGAAAAAAGACAAACGTAGGTAGAAAACTTAACAGCTTTTGAAACACAACTTTTGCCTATATGACTGTTGTTTTAATTTAGAAAAACTCAGCTTATGGAGCAAATTGAGGTAGATCCCTTCACTTGTGAAAATGATACATTGATTCAGTACTGGGGCCATTTTTGCCTAGCCATCTATAGCCCTACACACATGTGGACAGAAAAGCTCCGGGAATTCCTATTCTCCTTGGGTGGGAGTTTAAAATTTATTTTCTTAAAAAATCACTACAAGAGTGACTTAGTGGAGTTTCAAATGCTACGGTTAAGTGGAAACCATTATTTTAAGGAAATTAAAGCTGCAACAGAAAACCAAATACCACATGTCCTCACTTATAAGAGGGAGCTAAGCATTGAGCACTCATGGACATAAAGATGGAAACACTAGACACTGGGGACTACTCGAGTGGGGAGGGAGGGAGATGGGGAAGGGCTGAAAAACTAGCTGTTAGGTACTATTCTCAGTACCTGGGTGATGGGCTCATTCATACCCCAAACCTTAGCATCACGCAATATACCCGGGTGGCAAACTCGCACATGTACCCCCAAAATCTAAAATAAAAGTTGAAAAATAAAATGTTGCTGTTAATAAGACATGCAATTACACCACAGGTCAAAGGGACTTTAGTGAGACAGCCTAGAAACCAAGTACCCTTTATACAATTGTTTCCTAAGGAAAATGCATTTGAGACTTTAACAATCGAAGCTCCAAGCAACCCATTTGCAAGCTGGGAATACAATTCATCCTCATGTTGGGGCTGCTTGCTAATTTTTCTTTTATTGCTTCAGTGCATCCACTGATGCTGCTTGGTTTTATGCTGTACTTTACTATTCCTTATTCTGTAAACAATTTTAATTAAAGTCTCAAATGCATGGTGCATCATTCAAATTTTAATGTCTTTGTCAATAAAGGTAAATTTTTTCTGTGCCAATGTCCTAATTAAGCCTATTTCACAATCAAGATGGAGTTCCAGAAACTGAGCTGAAAATGTTTGAATATCCTAACCTGAGATTTGAGGTTTCCTTTGTCAATCCTAACCTGATCTGCTATGCTAAAACACAATTAATTACAGGATAAGTGGTTGTAAAGACAAAACAACCTTTTAAATTCAACTTCTAAATAAATCTTTAAAATGAATACCCGAACTGACTTCACTGAAACTTTTTAAAAATTAAGTTAAATTAAATCTGGAGGAACAGATTCTCCCAATTAGATCTGTTACCATATTTTACATAGTTCATACATCACACATACTATCAATAATATTACAAACTATATAAGAAATGTAGCTTTGAGATAAAATAATTTTAAGTCAACTGTCTATTCTTCATTAGATAATTATACATTTAGAATCTACTATGTGAGAACTCACCATGTCTAAGACTAAGCGCAAGGCAAATTTAGTCATTAAGCTTTAGAAAATTCCAGTGGAGTACGCCTTGTGTGTTCCAAGATAGGAGGCTATAGACTTAGATAATTCTGTGTGCTGGTCCACAATCACGCAGGTAATGACTGGTAGAGGTAACTTTTAAACCCAGGTCATTCTAATTCCAAGCCCATGTTTTAATGTTTTATTTCTTTTCTTAACAACTTTATGACCATTTGCATAGCATAAAATTAACCCATTGTGTTTAATTAAATGATTTTTACTGCATTTACAGAGTTGTGCAGCCCTCACCATAATTCAGTTCTAGACCATTTATTTCACCACAAAAAGATCCCTTGCTCTCATTTCCCATTGCCACTCCCACTTCCAGGCAACCATTAATCTACTTTCTATGTCTACAGATTTTCCTTTTCTGGACATTTCATGATAATAAAATCACTCAATATATGGACCTTTTTATTCAGCTTCTTTCACTTAACATGTTTTTGAGATTCATTCATGTTGTGGCATGTGTCAATATTACATTCTTTTTTATTGCTGCATCTCTATTAGCTTTATACTGCAGAAATAATCTTATAATTGAAGAGAAATAAAAATGTATTGATATTAGGATCTACGATCTTCTTACACTAGTGAAAATCCTTATTTTGCACAACATTTCTCTCCTTCCGCATCTTCATCATCTGAGTCTGGGGACCTTTTGTCATTTAATGTGGCTTTCCCCAGAACATTTTTACTTGTTGTCTGCTTCAAACCTAGGCTGCACAGCAGCCTAGAGTTTAGAGTATATTTACTGGAGTAATAGAGTATATTTTAAAAAATGCTTTGAGTATGTTACTTTTAGATTCTCAATAGTTCCCAAGTGTCTGTAGAATTAAGTTCAAATTCATTGAGTTGGCATATCCAGCCTTCCAGTCAAGTTCTTCTTTCCTTTCCTGTGTAACTTTGCATCCCTCTTCCTTCATGTGGTCAGATTTCTCTGACTGACGCCCTACACATTTAACTTATTTCCAAGTGTGTGCTTTTCCCTGTGCCTGTTACCCAAATAGCAATCCTTCCCCTCTTCTCAGCTTCTATCCCAAATCCTACCTCCTTTAATACTTCATTCTTATCCTCCCCAGCCCCATATTCTCTCTCCCTTCAACTCTTTAGCAACAACTTTCTGAATCATATTTTTAGCCTTAGGCATTCACAGAACCTGTTCATGCGTGAAAGTGTGACTGAGGCTCCTTCCAGCTAGGAAATATATTTTCTGGTGAGAACTATTTGAGGGCAGGTTTCATGTCTGGTTCCTTCAATGGGGGGTGGGGATTGGAGAGGGGTTACTTCCCATATCAATATTTTGCAATTAGTAGTACTCAAGAAAGTTCATCAAATGAAAAATTTGTATTTCTTTACATAACCAGGAAAATGAAAGCATGAAATAGTACTGACCAATGAAAGCAGTATTTTTTCCTTTTAACTGTAAGGAATGAGGTGAACAAACATAAACTTCAACTTTACTATCAACACTTCAACAACAAAAGTGCTAAGAATAATTCCCAAGAAATGTGTGTCCAACCTCTTAGCTATAACATTAGACAAAGTCTTTTTTCAAGGGTGAAATGAAAAATGTTCAACACCAAAATCGGGCTATCTAAGGGCAGCTCCATCACTGCCAGATATTCCAGTGCCTTAGCAAAGTAAGAGATGCTCAGGTCTAATATCCAATCTAGCAGGACTTTCATTTCCTTCCAATCATAAAACAGAGGGCTACCCTGGAATAGAAAAACGACACAAGAAAGAACAATGACAGATTTCTACTCCATGGCAACATGGCAAAAGCTTGTTTAAACATGGTCCTGAAAGTCAGGAAAAGTGACATTTTGTTATTGGTACTTCAACATATAAAATATCCTTCTAGATTTGTAGTCAAGATTTTATATTTTCTCCTAATCACATTCTTTTGTTTGTTTGTTTGTTTTTGGTACAGACTGGCCTTGCACCAAATTACAGAGAAACATACTGAAAAATTGGAAAATTTTTCTAACTTAAAAATGTCAAGAAGGTATTATTTGTGCTCTGATACGTTTATTAAGCCATGGTAAGCCGGGAGCAGTGGCTTACGTCTGTAATCCCAGCACTTTGGAAAGCTAAGGCGAGCAGATCACCTGAGGTCAGGAGTTCGAGACCGCCTGACCAACATGGCGAAACCCTGTGTTTACTAAAAATACAAAAATTAGCTAGGCATGATGGTGGGTACCTGTAATCCCAGCTACTTGGGAGGCAGAGGCAGGAGAATTGCTCGAACCCGGGAGGGTTGCAGTGAGCTGAAATCGAGCCATTGCACTCCAGCCTGGGCATCTCAAAAACAAACAAAACAAACAAAAAACCATGGTTACTGCAACACCAAGTTTCTCACTAAGGAAGTCCACTTCATCTCCTGACATCTTTGTTTCTTGTAATGGCAACAACGTTCTCCCAGTCCACCAAGCTTGTATCTAGATATTACCTTTTCTTTCCCTTCTCTGAATCCACTCTCTTTCTTCAATGCCTTTCCTACCACATCAATTCCTTTATAGTTTGTTAACCATTAATTAATATATCTCCTCATTAAAAGTATCTCCTATGTGCTGGGTGATGTGCTATATGTGGAAGACGCAACAGTGAGCAGAACAGACAGTCACAGTTCCTGAAGCAGAGCTTGCAGCCTAATTCATCTCACTTAAATTCTTTTCTGGCCAGGTGTGGTTGCTCATGCCTGTAATCCCAGTATTTTGGGAGGCTGAGTGCAAGAGTTCGAGACCAGCCTGGGCAACATAGCAAGACTTTGTCTCTACGGATAATTAAAAATAATATAGAATAAAAATATTCTTTTCTTGCCTCGTCTCCTAACTTCAGTATGTGCCTGGCACTGCTGCCTGATTCTTCTGCTATTAATAGTTAATCTTGGCCTTATGATCTTTGTGATTGCTCTTTGTGTCTCTTTTCATGCGGAAAATGCCCTAACACCCATCTACAGAAATTGTAGTCCTGAAGAAAGCTCATTTCCCTCAAGAGACCACCTTCCCTAAACCCTTACTAATCTGCCCTTCCAGCTGCAATCTTGCCTTCCTTGGACTTCCCATGACATTCTAATATCTTTTCCAACCTTTACCCTTCATCATCATCATATGCATAAGTGTCATTATTCTTCACCCACTCCAATCTCTTAAAAGCTGGACATGTCTCAACCTTTGTGCATTATATCAGCAGGAGTTTTTTCTGTTACGAGTTCATAAAACATGAGGTATTTTATAGAAGATTCATTGAGCCTAAAATATCAGATAACATTCGATCATATAATCATGGAGGACAACATATTAATTTCATGACATGCTCCATTTGGTAACCTATTCAATAGTGAAATATAATGGTTGAAGGTATTATTCCAGGTCTTTTAAAAATAATAAAAACTAGCACACTTTTAAAAATTAAGTATGCTTTTGTTTATGGTAACATGGGATATAGCCTTTGGGTGTGAGTCCTGCACATTTCAGTTAGCCCATCTCTAACTGCTGTGTGACCAGAGAAATTCACTTAAGAAACTGTCGCCTAAAAATAAATGTCTTACAACACTAGCCCATTTAAGCACCTAATTACAAGGTCAGTCAAAAGTCAACTTGTTCTATAACAGATTGCTTTCATCAGTGGCTTCTTGTCCACCCAGAGCTTCAGTTAGGACGCCTCCACTCTTGGGTTCTGGTATGCTTGGATGCCATAGCCCTAACTTTGTACTAAGTCTCCTCAAAAATCGTATTGATGCAGAATTTGGGGTAATTTGGAAAAGGACATAAGTTATCCTTACATAAGCCATTTCTCCATAGATTACAAATGAAAAGTAGCATTTTCCATTATTTTTCTAAAAATACAATCATTGGATACTTTCTGGTTCTTTTAAAAATTCTTTAAAATGAAATTTCAGGGTAAAAAGCTATGCTGTCTTTAAAGTATTGACTAAATTGTGAGGCTGCTCCAGCAAGTCTGTTTCAAAACACATTTCAACAAATGTGGATATATATAAGTTATTATTTTGTCATGCTGTCAAAAAATTTAGTACTTCTTTTAATATTTATTAATAAGAGGAAATTTGCATTGTGGGCTTTTAATGAAAAAAGCTTAACGACTATTTGTATTTTTCTGTGGCTTAAGTGTCAATCTTTACCCAGTTTCTTCATTTACTATTTATCTTCTTTTCAATTTGTGTGAGTCCCTTTATATATGGAGATATTAATACTTTATTGAATATTACAAAGATTTTCTTCAAGTCTGTTATTAGGTTTTAAGTTGGCTTGTAAGTTTTTGAGGTTTTTACAATACAATTTTTTACATAGTGAAAATTCATTTTTTTCTTTTTTTTGAAATTTTGCTTCTTAGGCCTTTTGTAACATGATTACTAAATATTTTATGAAGTGTTTTCCTTTAGTAATTTATCCCTCTACATTTAAAATTTTTATTCATCTGAAGTTTATTTTTGTGAAAGGTAGAGAGAAGTGATATAATTTTATATTTTATACAAAAATCACACTCAATTATACAAAAGCCTTTTATTAACTTTCCTTTTAGACTTTAAGTGCCATCTTTAACAAAGAGGAGGTTATGACATGCTCATTCTTGGACCGTTTTTTTCCCTCCCATTTATCTCTTTTTCTGTTCTTGAACTTGTACCAAGTGCTACTATTTTATAGTGTGTGTGTTTGTGTGTGTAGATAAATATGTAGAAAGATAGATAATATGTTTGACATCTGAGAAGGAAGAAGGAAGGCTCCAGGCATCATTCTGCTATTTTTTAAGTTTTTTTAGCTCAATTCACACGCTTGTTTTTCAAGAAGAATTTTATAATCCACTCATTGGTTCCTGGAAACTCACTAAGGAGAGTTTGAAATGGATTGTTATTAAATATATAGAGTTGTGAGTATGGAAACCTTTAAATTAGTGTGCTTTCCCTGTGGGACTATATTATTTTATTAAATTAAGGCATTTGTGTCTTTTAGTAATTTTTAAAATATGGTTTCACATGGCTCTTGAACAATTCTTATGAAATCTATTCCTATTTATTTTCTTTTTTATTGCTATTATGAATGGAATTTTAATTCCATTATATATCCTAATTGGTGTTGTCATGTAAGTACATAAGTTTTGTTTTTAGCCAACTACCATGCTGAACATTATTTTTTGTTTTATTAGGTTTTCTGATCTATTAATATTTTATATGCAGTGTCCACTATTACTCTATTTGAATAAAAGTAATGTTTTTCCTTCTCTTCATCTTTTTTTTCTTTTTCTTATATTTTGGCATTTGCTTAAGCTGTCAGAAAAAAATTTAATAGTAGAAATGATAGGTTACTGTAATTTCACTTGATATGATTACTGTTGCTATTTTAAAAACTCATTTGATTCATGTATTTTCTTGATGTTGAATAAGTAAATGGTTTTTCTAGGTCCACTTATGTGAGTAACCGCCCTTCTTTAATCCCTGTATTTCGAAGTTGATATATGCAGTACTATTAAGTAAATGAAAGAAGAGTGACATTATAATAGCATAAACTAGTAATAATTGTATATTAGTATATAGTCCCAAATTGCTTCCCCATCAAGTATTTTCCAAAAGTAAAACTAAAATAGTATGTATTGGAAGTTTAGTTAAAAATCTAACCAGGGTAGATCTTCATGTACTGATATTGAAAGATGTCTGCCAAATATTTTTGACTTGACAAAGCAACTTGCAGAACAGCTCTATAGTATCTCAATTCTACATAAAAAAATTATATACATGCACACACCAATGTGTACACATGTTTATTTCATGTCTAGAAAGGGGCACATCAACAGCACCATAATAATAGAGCCTACCACAAAGGCTGTGTTTCGAAGAGTGAGAGAGGTTTCTTTATTGTCCATAAATGTCAGGATCCTCTCTGTACTGTCAAGCATTCACTTCCTAAAATTCAGCCTTAATCCATTAGTGATACATGAAAACTGATACTGCTACACTGTATTTTGGAAAGTCTTAAATTACAACATAAACCATACCTGAAAACTCAAGTTACTCTATATATTACTGGCATAACATCCAGGAAAAGAAAATGCTTTTAAATTTTCCCCCTTCAAATACATCAAGACATGCCATCTACTTTAACTGATTTAATACACATAACCACATAAAAATTTCATGGAAAGTACAATGTAAATGCTATTTTCCTTATCTACCTTTTTGTCTCTGAGGGCTGTTTACCACTGGGATCCAACTTATTCTGAGAACTGTGCTACCTCCCTTAAAATATGTATTTCCATTAGTGATGGAGAGTCCTATATTGGTTTACCTCTTCTTTGTCCTCTTTCCTAAAGCTAGTCATTTTCCTAATCTATAAGCTTCTCCTTTGCTGCTGCCTTGTCCATTTGAAGATTCTAAAGTAGAAAATACAAGTTAGAAAAAAAGCAAAATAATTCTTCATAAATGTAATGACAAATTAATATTTATCCAGAGCTAAAATTATTTCATACAATTTTTACCTTAGAATTATTTAGCCTAAATAATAAAACTGAAAACATATAGGTATTGACTTAAGAATTCCTTGGTTTGTGAAGATTTATGACATAAGGCATAAGACTAGGCATGAGTGCCTAGTCTCCATTCCAGCAGCAAATTAACTAATTCATTAGTCAATTAATTAATATTGTAATAGCTAAATAAATACTTTTATTAAGGAAGTCAAACCATCACTCACAGTACACAAACACGCTATGAGGAGTTTTTTTTTTTTTTTCCTGAAATGTCTCTCCTTCTGTCCTTGAAAAGATGGTAAGGCTTCATTCTAACCTAAAACATTAAAGTCCCTAGCTGTTTTGATGTCCAAAGCACCATGGTTTCTAAAACAGATGGAAGCTGGCTTGAGACATGCTCCTCATCAAACTTTCCTTGGGGTAACCCAATACAATGCTAAGAACCTGGCCACAATAAAAGCAGCTGGTAAAGGACAGCCTGAATCTGGTCTTTTCTAACTCCTCATATACCTAGGGCTAGTCTCAGAAAAATTCCAGATACTGTTTGCTTAAGTTAAAAACTGAAACGTACGTGTACGTGTGTGTGCACACGCGCGCGTGTGTGTGTGTAGAAAGAGAAACAAAATAACATACTTTTCAACAACTTACCATTTCCATGATCTAACCTAGAGTGTTTAAACTTTAATTGAAAATATATTTCCTGATCACGCCACTGCACTACAGCCTGGGTGACAGAGTAAGACCCTGTCCCAAAAAAAAAAAAAAAAAAAGAAAAGAAAAAAGAAAGAAAGAAAATACATTTTCATAGAATCACAATATTATCTAATTTTAACTTCACAAATGCAAACAAAATGTATAAAAGACTATTTTATCCATGAAAAATGTATACAGTAACATACTTATACTATTTGAGCCCTCAGTTAGAAAATCCAAATCAAATTTAAGTTTAGTGTTTAATTGTAAATGCCAAGCTAATATTGTTTTCTACTGTAATTACTTCAGGAATAAATTTCTATTGTGATTTGATGAAAACAGTGTATCCATCAGTCTTGAAATCGAGTGATCCTTGAAGTAAATTTAAATATTTGAGAAGGTATTCATATTTTAACTAAGCACAAACAGAAACCAAAAACACAAACTACACCTCCCATATACGACTGGAAATGTGAAATAAGATTTATTTTACTGCAACTGTGTTTGCAATTAGGAAAGTATCTGCTTTAGTTTATCTTTTCTTGGTGCTATATAGTTTTTCTTAAGATGTTTAAGGGAAAAAATCGAGACATTGAAGAGGGAATTTTATCTTTATTGACAGAAACCAGTAACTATTTTTTAAATAATTTTTTAACTGATTAAATAACAAATATTCACAAAGAGCTGTGCTCATACTGCACCAAATACATGTCAACATTTGTAACAAATAATTTAATTTCATAGGGAGCCATAAGCATATAGGTGTATACTAGTTATGCAAAGATATGAAAAATCTGGAAACCATTGGTGGAATGATAGGAACAAAAAAAAATCCCAACAACGCGTAAATCAAACAGCAAGGTGTAAATGAAAGTGCCAACCATTCATTTTCAGATTCTTTGAGCCCTAGGTTGCTGAAGATAGTTGTTGGCAGTAAAACTGTCTCCTTCCATCGGGTCGGGTGGAGAGCAGCATGATTGGCAGGGCAAATAGAAGACAAAGGAGAAAGCCTTCAATCTGCAGCTGATGCACAGGAAGAACATGGGGAGCTGAGTTTACAATAGAGACAACATTACCAAGCTAATGGCACGGGCAATCATGGGACCACTACGCATCTTGGGTATCAGCAGGGCATCCATTTTCAGCTAAGTGTTAGAGTACCTTTTTGCTTTCTCTCACCACTGCAGGGGTAAAACAACCTAGTGCGTGAAACCCACTGACTGGTAATAAATTACTATATTGGATACTTTTTGTTTTCTTTCAGCAGTGACTTTACTGTGTATTCTTGCTATCACTACCAATTAAAGTGGAGCCTGCTTTAGCGAACTGTATCTAACTATATATCAGCCCTGATGCTCCAATTGCTTTGGCAAGTATCACAGGGTCAAGAGGCTCCTTTGACTTTTATCATCTAAGTCTTTCTGACCACTCACTATTTGAAGCAATCTCAGCTGAACAGATGGACACTTTCTGTGACATTATAAAGCTTAGAATATAAAGATAAATGAAATTGTGTTTCAGGCTTCAAACTGGTTTATGCTTGTAAAATATTATTAGTGTGTTTACAAAATCTCCAGATTTAAAGTGTATAATCTGACTCTGGCTAATGGACAAATTGCTCATTTCTTTTTTAATTAGAGGTTTTGTGTTTTAAGTGTGAAGAATAGCAGAATTTTGTAAAGCAGTTCTCAGGGTTATCCAGTTACATTTTTAATGCATATATCAATAAACCATTATAAAATGAAGGGTGTCATTTACTGTGCAATGAACCTTTTGCATGTTAGTTTTTTAAATGATGTACTAAGAAAGATATACCAAACACAGAAAAACTAAAACTGTAAATGTTGGATGAAGTAAAAATTAAGATTTTTATTTGCCTTAAGCATGATTTTTCTCTTCAACGGTATCATTTAACTGCTAGGAGATTCTAGTATTTTTGCATATCTAAATGTAAAAGGAAAATGATTAAGCATCAGCTTCATATTCTTTAACCTATTTGTGTTAGTATATCATACATGGTTATTTGAATATTTTGAAATTGCTAGATTAACCTTAAGTGGGACACACATATATATTTTTCTTCATTTAACTTAAAGGTTAGTCTCTTTTAAATAAAGTGATTATATAATTTATTGTTCAAACCAGGCTACTTTTTAGAGTGAAATGGTGCATTATTAATAATTACCTTGGAACAAGACGCATGAGCCAAAACTGTCCCAGTGAACCTGGATGTATGATGACCCTATCTTACAGGAATAAGGTGATGATTTGGCTTATTAAAAAGCATCAATGTTTCTGTACCTCTTAAAATGTGACTATTGTTCTGTAAATCATAACTATATCTCTGTACATCTATTTTTTAAATGACTGCAAAGAAACTAAGTTCCTTTTTAAACTCTCAGATATTTTATTTCTGCTTCTCAAAAAACTTCTGATGTACATAGCAAAGGAAAAATAACCAAAGTCCTAATTATAAAAATACTGCTAGATTGTTTGAAAGTTTTATTTTTATATGTCGTGCTTATAAAACCCCTGCAATTTGTATTCTCTTATCACATGACCAAAATAATCTCTCAGCAATCAACTAAATTTCTGTGATGCAGATTCAGTTGCAGGTAAGTGAGAAATAATACAAGTAATGGATTCAGAGGTAAACAAACTGCTCATCATTTTTGAAAAACGTTGTAAGACCAAGGTAAGGGAGGGAGTGAGGGATAGAAAAAGAAAAGAAGGAAGGTAAACAAAATTGCCAGAGGCCAGAAGACTGTTTCAGGTCACCTTGTATTGAGAACTGGTTAACAAACAAGAGACAAAAGCCAGGGACCAATGTATTCTCCCCAGCGAAAAGAACCACAATCACAAGTGTGTCCCCAGCTTCTGGAAAGGGATTGAAACCAAATGCCAGCTTTAAAGTTCCATGGTTTTATAAATAATTCTGAGAAATAAATGTACAACAAAATATCCTCTCTAGGAACTGAAATACTGAAATGATAGAAAACGTCAAATAAAAGCTCTGGGACAGTTAAAAAAAAAAATGGCAAGGAAGGTAAGGTATAGCCAAATAGGTGTAATAAAAAGGAAGTCTCATAACCAAAAATAAAAAAAAGGGAATAATGAAGGGTCTTTGTTGATAAATTACTGAAGCCAAAATATTCCCCCAAATTGTAGGGTATTGCCTGTATTAGAGACAATATACAAAGGATTATCCTTTCTTGGTACAATGCAAAGGTAAGGACTCCATTAGTCCTATGGCAGGGACTCCAGTAGAAAGTTTAGTAAGTCTGACCAGATCTCAAGAATACAATGTGAAAAATCAGAATTATTTTTGTGCACAAACAGATTAGAAAATCATATAACTCCATGTAAAAAATGGAAAAGATGTGTTCAATTGTTATGAAATCACAATAGTACAGAACATGAAATGTTAACTCAGACACCAAATTCTGAATTATAGAAGAAACTAAAGGTATTTATATACATTCATAAATTTTTAAAAAAGATAAGCAAGGGACATTTGAAAGAGATTCATTACTTAAAAATAGCTTTTGTTATATTATTTTTGCCTTTAATAAACAATACTAATACTATTTACACAGAATTCAATAATAAAGATAATCAAAAGAAAATTAGATCATCCATAATTATAACACCTAGGGAGATCCTTAACTTTCTGAAGCAGGAATCTAAAGAGAAACCACACTTTTCTACAAAATTTCATGTAATTTTATATAGAGCCCTAGAAATTATCTGTGCAATCATTAGTATTTTTTTCCTCTCTCATGCTCCCTCTCCTCAGTCATCGGTATTTTTACCAAATGCTTACAGTTCTCCACCTTTTCCGAGTACATGGATTCTGCTTCATTAGCTTTGTCTCTGTGTAACAATGAAGAGCAGAGACCCCTTCTGACCCAGGTTGGTACATTGAATGAAAAAGAAATAATAAACTTGAGCTGTTTTAGCCAATGAGATTTGGGACACTGTTTGTTATTAGAGCATAATGTAGCCTATTCTGATCTAGATATTATCCAAATTGATATCAGTATACACATGAATAGATAGGTAGAGAAAAGAGAGGTTTGGTGACAGACTCAATGTCATATAGCCACTCATTTATTCAACCCAACTACTGGAATGCCAAAGTTGAAATTAAAACCCAAATTGACTACTCCTAGTCCAGTGCTCCTTCCACTACATGAAATGTGATTTCTCGTGCTTATGTGCATTATGCTTTCCCTGGAAACTACTCGAAGACACAGAAACAAATTTCCCCTAACTTCCCCACCTCTGACAAATGGCACATCTATTTGAATAGACACTTCATAATCCAACTTTGGTCTATTCTGCATCCTATAAAAATTCAATGGCACTAATAGAATAAAAGTTCTCAATATCAAATCTTAAAAATTCATTAATAAGTCAAATTTTATGTAGCAGGAAAGATACTTCTCATGTGTTCTTTAAATAGCAATTATTTCCTTCCATTTGTTTTCACCTCTTTCTCTGTATGTTTTTGTCAATTAAGACAACAAGTATGTGTTACTAAATTACTCTGTACTCACCCTCTAGAGATGAAAACTAATTAAAAGAGATGTGGTATGAACATGTAATTTTACTTACTCCCAACACCTCTGCTTCCCATCTATGACACTGAAATCAGCAGTATCATGTTGATGCTTTCTAAGTATCACACTAACAAGCTTATAATTGGCCAAAAGGTCAGTAAAGATAGAGGTCTGAAGGAAAAACAACTTAGCCAGAATTGGCTCACCACTAAGAAGACCAAAGGACAATTTTTTCTTTAAAATAGTGCTTCTCCTCTTTTGAGTGATTTGTATGTGTATTCACATAACGAATAATCAACCACAACGCTTATTTTGGGTATATATTTGTGTGGTCACCAGATATTTCAGTCAATTCAATTCAACACATACTTATTAAATTGAAATCAATACCCAGAGAGTATGCTCACTGAAAAAAAAAAGTATATAAAATTTAAGAAATGTCTCAGGATATGAGTTCTTTCAAACAACCATACCACAATAACTTCTCACATGTCTAGCAACTGATTGACAATATCAAGCTTGTAGATTACCTTAAAAAAGTAAGAAGCAGAAGAATAAGACAAAAATCTCTGAAAACCCAAATGAGAGTTTACAAACCAGGGCTCCCACATCGAGCAAAACCAGTTATAATTTTCAGCAAATAGGGAGCTTTACAAGAAAATCTGTTAATGATAATAACAAAATATAGTTCTTTCCAGTGGAAAGCTACCACACTCCTCTTCCTGTGGCCTATTATACTCGATTATAACACAATCTAATCACAGCACTGTGATTAGACCTGTAGGCCAAATCCTGCCTACCACTTCTTTTTGTAAACAAAATATTACTGGAACACAGAAACACTCATTTACTGATACGTTGGCTATGGTTGTTTTTGCATTACCAAGGCAGAGTTGAGTAGATATATCAGAGATTGTACAGCCCACAAAACCAAAAGAAATTTGATATCTGATCCTTTAGAGAAAAATATAGCCAACCCCTGGCTTATTCTAAATTAATGGGAATTTTAAATGTATGCAAAATATTCTTTCTGGGCAAAAAAACAATATAAATATAAAGAAAGCAATTTTATGTGTTAAATTCCCTTAATTCCATTAAGCTGCACTTTAAAAGAGGACCCTATCTTAAGTCTGTATTGGTTGTTTTTGTTACTCATGAGATTTTCCACCACAAATATAAATTACTCCCAGAAGTCCAAGTCCAGGAATTCTTACAACTCTATAGCAAAAAATCCTAATAATACAATTTAAAAAACCAAGCCAAGGATTTGAATAGACATTTCTCCAAAGAAGATATACAACTGGTCAAGAGATACATGCAAAATGATCAATGTCATCAATTATCAAAGAAATACAAATCAAAACCACAATGAGATACCACCCCACACCTTTCAGGATGGCTATCATTAAATGAAAACAAAACCAAAATGAAACAAAAGTCAGGTGTTTGTGAGGATGTAGAGAAATTGCAATCCTAGCACACTGTGGGTAGAAATGCAAAATGGTGTAGCTGCTATGAAAAACAGCATGAAGGTTCCTCAAAAAATTAAAAATAGAACTACCATATGTTCCAGCAATCTGACTTCTGGGTATTTATCCAAAAGAATTAAAATCAGGATCCCGAAGACGTATTAACATGTCTATGTTTATTGCAGCATCACAATAACCAAGATGTGGAAATAACCTAAAAGTTCATTAGCTGATGAATGGATAGAGACCTTGTGATATATACATACAATGGAATAATATTTAGCCTTCCAAGAGAAGGAAATTCTGTAATATGTGATAACATGATGAACCTTGAGGACATACGCTAAGTGAAATAAGCAGTCACAGAAATACAAATATTGCCTGATAACACCAATATGCAATATCTGAAATAGTCCAATTCATAAAATTGAAGAGTGGAATTGTGCTTGCTAGGGGCCTATTATTCAATGGGCATAAACTTTCAGCCCAGTAAAATCAGTAAGCTCTAGAAATCTGCTGTACCACATTGTACCTAGAGTCATCAATAATGTATTATATACTCTTAAAATTTTGTTAAGAGGGCAGATGTCATGTTAAGTGTTCTTACCAAAATAAAATAAGAAGTTGAAGTTCAGGTTCGAAGACTTCCTTTTATTTTCTGCAGGGGTACAAGTCATAGTTACCTTCCACCACATCTCACTTTATATTCCATCTCCAGTCATATCAACTTCTCATTAACCTCCTACTTGTTCCCCATCTTCATATTCTGGGTTTTTGGACTTGCTGTTCCTCATGGCAAAATCTGACTCATCCATCAAGATGTAGTCCTAATATGACTTCCTGCATACCACAGACAGGGTTAGCTTCACCATCTAAAGGGGTTCCTCCCACTGGCACTTCCGGATATAGGTCAACTAGAGCACATATGTCACACCATGGTTTTTGCCAACTTGATGTTAAAACAAACAAAACAAAACAAAACAAACACCAGCTAACAATTTATTTCTCTTGCTTCAACTAAGCAATAGACTCCTCTTCCAGACACACTCTCTTCTCTAATTCAATTTTTTTTTTTTTTTTTTTTTTACATAGCAAACAAAATGACCTTTTCAAAACATAAATCAAATCATGTTACTCCTTTTGAGTAAAATTGTGAAAAGACTCCCTTTAATACCTGGAACTCAAGCTTCTTACTTTGTATTATTACACCCAACATATTCTATCCCTCCCTCACTATTCAATATTGACTCTTAATTCTCCCTCCCCGATACTTCTCTTGAGTCACACTGACCTTTTTGACTTCATTATCTACGTCAAGCTCATTCCTACTTTAGACCTTTTGCAGTAGCTGTTTGCTTTGCTTAGAATATTCTCCCCTCTGTAAGGTGGGAGAATTTCTGGCTCCTTCTTGCAATTCAAACTTAGGATAAATCCTACCTCCTTCTCTGATATTCTCTGACCACTCAGCCTATAGTAAACCCCTAGGGCTGTCTATCAAACTGCCCAACAGTAATTCCCTGCAGAGCCTTTATCATTACCTGACAATCTTGTGTTTTTGTTTTGTTTTGTTTTAATTGTGATGTATCCTCTTTCACTAGAAATGTAAGTGCCATGGGCACCAAGATCTTGTATCAAGAAGAGTGCCTGGCACATAGTAGATGTTCAATGAATATTTGCTGAATGAATAAAGTATTCTGTTTGCATTCCATGCTACAAAACTTATATAACATACAGACACAGTAATTCTTTGTTCTCAAGGAGCTTTAGGCCTAACTGAGAAAATAAATAAATAGTGGTAAAATAATTAGGCAATCTATAGTTTTGTTCTTTTGTTTGTTTGTTTTGTTTTGTTTTGTTTTTGAGACAGAGCCTCGCTCTGTTGCTCAGGCTGGAATGCAGTGGCGCAATCTCGGCTCACAGCAACCTCTGCCTCCCAGGTTCAAGCAATTCTCCTGTCTCAGCCTCCCGAGTAGCTGGGACTAAAGGTGTGTGACACCATGACAGCTAATTTTTTGTATTTTTAGTAGAGACAGAGTTTCACCCTGTTGGCCAGGCTGGTCTTGAATTCCAGACCTCAGGTGATCTGCCCACCTCTGCCTCCCAAAGTGCTGAGATTACAGGAGTGAGCCACCGTGTCCAGTCCATAGTTAATTTAAAAATTGATTAATCACCTCTCGGCCTTCTGGCTAAGATCAAATGTAGCATCTGTTCTTATCAGTTTAATATAAATTGTTTAACTAACATGTTCATGGTAAATTGTACATGCACATGCTGTAGTCTGGGTAGGATTTGACTAGGTAAAGAGAACATCTCTGGTACATGAGATTGGGCAGGAAGAAATGTGGAGAATAGAGTCACCAGCACCATCCATGTGGAAGAGCACTGGGGTACCAGAAATTATGGAAGAGCCTTGTCATGGGAATCTAAATGGGGGCTTCAGAGACAAGGAAGAAGAACAAATCCTATGAAGCTCAGTTTCTCCTGGGGCTGCTAATCCAGTATGCCACCCTATGTTCCCACGATGAGCTACCTAAAAGCATTTAATGTCATACATGCTGAAATGTAATCAGCCCTCTCTCCTCCTTATCCTCTGATGAGAGGGTGAGTTAAGCAGTTTTCAAATGATGTACAAAAGCAGGAAGCAATGTTTGCTACTTGGGGGAAGCGGAATTGTACTAGTCTTTGCATCTGGGAAATGAAACATAAATCAGGCCTCTTCATATTTATTATGCTTAAGTTTCTGAAAGTTATTACAAACCTGTTGCTTAGATTGTTGCTGGCTTCAGGGGTTTTGTATTGAGGAGAGGGCTTAGTAAAGTAATTATTTCAGGGAAGTAGAGGCTTCTGATATACAACGCAATCCCCAGGCTATTTTTGAGTGCTTATTTTAGACAACTTTGTTATTAGAAAAAGAAGTCTAAGATTTCAGGGCAAGTAAATGGGGTAATAATATGCACTTTGCTGGTATAACAAGCCATTTTAACCACATTGCCTTTCAATCTTCTTTTCTGAGTCTTTATCAGCTCTGTTCTATGCCCACCTTACCCCAAGTGAATCATTTCTCACTAATAATGCTGGACATACTAAGTTTTATCACCACTATTTAATAAAGTTTTTCTTATAAACTTTTGAATTAATTGAGACATGTCTAAATATCAGTGGAGGTTGCTGCTGTGTTTCAACAGCCTCTTTGCTATTACTGACTATTTTTTGCTAGGTCACTATCCTCTGTACAATCAAGTCACATGTAAACCTGATTTGGACTCAAAGCAATTGACTGGCAAAATAAATACACTTTTTTTTTTTCCTGTCAGTCATTTATATATTGTTTTCTTACAATTCAAAAACGGAAGCATTCTTTACTTTCTTGCCATCTATTCTTCATGTTTTAGACTTCAGTAGTTTACAGTTCATGAGTTTATTCCACAAATATTTCTGAATGCCTACCATGTGCCAGATATGCTAGATGATGAGAATTTCATGATAAAGTTATAAAATAGGTTGATCATAAATGTAACTGTCCCCTGTGAACTTATACTGTCGTAGAGAGTAGGGGAAGATACAAAATGAAATAAAAAGGATGCTGAGAAAGAGAATAACAGAAAGTGGGCTGCTACCTACATAATGGTAAACTGACATTGAAGTTAGACTTGAAGGTATAGAATTGGGGTGAAAATATTCTGGCAAAAGACTAACATCAGTGGAAATATGAGTTTCTTTAATGAGGCCAAATAGTTGGGGATTAAATATCTGGGTCATGCAACTGAACCTGTAGTTGATGTTTTTCATCTTTTTAATGTATGATTTTTGATTTTGGTTTTTATTACAAGGGTGAATGCAACTCAGATTAATAACAATGGAATGCTCATTCTTAGTTTCTTTTCTTTCCATCATGCTTGTGGAAGCTGAAAAGAATATTTCATAAACAGTTACGTGAGTTCAATAGACTGGAAATTGTTATGTCTGAAGAATATGTGTAAACCTTACAGGACATCCCCTGCCCCACACGGTAAGTGTTAAAATCAAATTTATAATTCCAAAGATACGCTTGCTAAGAAAATTATAGATAGAGTTCCTAGTTTAAGAGATATAATACATTTTAAAACAATAGTACTAAATAGAAATTGGAATTTTATGAACATTCTGAAATATTAAAGTGGATCTTTCCTAGGTTTTAATTATGCATAAATATACCCAGTCTGGAAATCGACACAAAATTACCAGTGGATAGTAAAAATCAATTAGAGTTCTTTCCCAACTATCACTCATGAACTACTGACAAATCCTGCTCTAATTCTCAAGTGAAGAAACTTTTAATTATAATATGATGTACATGTTCATGCTGAATGAAATTCAGTATATCCTGAAAACAAGAATTAAAAGCAACCATACTAAATGATTTATCAAGAAGACATCAAGTAACCACAAGAGGGCTGCAAAAGATTTAAGAGATATGATGTATCATTCATACATAATGAGACTTTTGTAGATTATATTACTTAGTCCCCTTATACTTCATTATTTGTCTGTGAATTAAATACCCATGTAATATACCCATTATACAGATAGAGAAATAAGGGCTCAAATCCTTAGGTTTTGTTCATTAGTGAAAGATAAACAGATTTTGATAATTATTTCGTTACAAAACTGAAGTCTGATAAAATATAATAACTCAATGTTTTAAAATACAAAAACTTGGTCCTAGAATTAATGGACATAGAACATTAGGTGAAGGCAAAAAAACCATCAAGCTGTGGCCCCATAGCTGGGCCTTTGTGGTAGGTGCATAAGAACAGTGAAACGAACTATCATCTGAGGTACTGTGTGTTATGTGGGCACTTCCTCACCACGCAACTCACTGAATTTTCTGTATCTGATCTCATTTGACATCTGGATTAACACAGAAGGGTAGACCCTTTAAATCAGATGTATATTGAGGGTATAATTTGTCATGATTAATTGAATTATAAAAAGTGAAAATTTCGACAAAATACACTCAGAACTGTTAGTCTTCTGCTTCTACCTTACTAATTCCATCCTTGTTAACACCAGAAATTTAATGACTAAAAATATGTCTCAAGATATTTTAAGCTGATCATTAGCATACATAAATGTTAAAGTCATAAAAGAAAGATATGCTTAAGAGATCTTGGCCAGGCGCAGTGGCTCACGCTTATAATCCCAGCACTTTGGGAGGCCGAGGTGGGTGGATTTACCTGAGGCCAGGAGTTCAAGACCAGCCTGGCCAACATGGCGAAACCTCATAGCTATTAAAAATACAAAAATTAGCTGGGCATGGTGGTGCACACCTGTAATCCCAGCTACCCCGGAGGCCAAGGCAGGAGAATCACTGGAACCTGGGAGGCAGAGGCTGCAATGAGCAAGGATCGGGCCACTTTACTCCAGCCTGGGTGACAGAGCAAGATGCCACCTCAAAAAAAAAAAAAAAAAAAAAAGAGATCTTAAAGACAATTTGTTACCTTCTATCAACTTGACTTTATAATTGATCTGGTTTAATAAAAGATAGGTCCTTGGCAATTAACAATTTTGGACTGACAGTCATATAATAAAAACTATGTGAAAGTTCAATGTTCAGGTATCCTCTTAGATTTGGGGAGATGTCAACTGTCAAATAATTTTCTCATTTGAGCCTCAAGATAATCACACATGAAGAGACAGGACCCATACTATTCTTTCCATATTTTGCCATATGATTACATGATCAATGTCATGCTATGGTTGTTGTAAAACAGAGATTGGCTTGAAAGACAACAAAAAGGAAAACAAAGCATCTGCTACCAGAAAATCAATGGAGAAGGCCACGTTTTATATAACGACAAGAGACCTCTAGTGGGAGCTAGAAAGAAAGTAATGAAGGTGAGCAGGACTTTGCATTTTGTAAGCTTTCTTTTTTCTTTTTTTTTTTTTTTTTTTTTTTGAGACTGAGTCCTGCTTTGTTGGCCAGGCTATGGCACAATCTCGGCTCACTGCAACTTCCGCCTCCTGGGTTCAAACAATTCTCCTGCTTCAGTCTCCTGAGTAGCTGGCTATGCCTGGCTAATTTTTGTATTTTTAGCAGAGACGCCACTATGCCTGGCTAATTTTTGTATTTTTAGTAGAGACGAGGTTTCACCATGTTAGTCAGGCTGGTCTCAAACTCCTGACCTCGTGATCTGCCCGCCTCGGCCTCCCAAAGCACTAGGATTACAGGTGCGAGCCACAGTGCCTGGCTTTGTAAGCTTTCTTAATGGCTTTCTAAAAGTCATCAGGTTTTGGGCAATATGTGAAGAAATAGAACAACGTCCATTTTCAGTCCCATTTGATTGTGCATGGGGTTAAATACGTGCATAAGAAAGCCCCTGCTGCTCACGGCAGCTTGTTAGGATCATTTTTATATCTGGCAGGAATAATCACACTTGAACCAAAAGATTATGCAGGATATTTTAATTTAGGATTAAAGCTGTCTGCAGAATTGTATGAGCTATATAGTATGAAGAAAATTACAAATAAATAAATGTCATTTGGAGATGCAGAGAACTGGTGGTGCCTTCAGGACATCACTATTAAAACCGAATTCAGAAAAATGGACAAAAATGTTAGCTGTATATATCTTTTTTAAGTTCATGCCCTTAGTGCCAATAAATAAAGTCTTAATATATTTTGTATTTTGTTTTTAATAGGATAGGGGAACTATTCCATGAAAATAAATTTTTTTTTTTTTTTTTTTTTGAGAATTGCTTCCTGTTAGTTTTTTGCATTTGCTGCTCTCTTAGGGCCAGTTTCAACAGAAGTCATTGGTACAGAAGTAGTGCTCCTGTTGGGATTGCTTTAAATGGGTCCAGATGGTACTCTCAGTCAATAAGTGATATTACCAGCTTTCAACAAGAAAGATTTTATTCTCCTCCATTTCTTTCCAGTTATAAGCAACTAATACTTTGAGTTAACATCTAAATTCTACAAACTTCATCCTTTTTCCCGAAAATACCATCCAGTGCATTAGTCATTAAAAAAACAGAATAGAAACACATTTTGAAGAGGTCACATTTATAATCATTTTAATCAGAACCAACAAGTTCCTCAATAACAGAGCATCCAAATCCACTGGAGTGAATTTGGACCCTAACAGATAATAACCTCTTTAAGTAGGTGGAATAGGGTTATCTTTTGGGTACTACAAGAAGCAGGATCTTAACAAATTTTGAGAGGCTACATGTTTTTAAAAAGGAAAAACAGGCTCATGCCTGTAATCCCAGCACTTTGGGAGGCCAAGACGGGCGGATCACAAGGTCAAGAGATCGAGACCATCTTGGCTAACACGGTGAAACCCTGTCTCTACTAAAAATACAAAAAATTAGCTGGTTGCGGTGGGGGGCGCCTGTAGTCCCAGCTGCTCGGGAGACTGAGGCAGGAGAATCGCTTGAACCCGGGAGGCGCAGGCTGCAGTGAGCTGAGATCACATCACTGCACTCCAGTCCGGGCAAAAAGGAAAAAAGAAATAAGGAAGAAAAAAAGTCTAAATAAGCTAAAGAGTTTTGAGTGCATAATATCATATGAACATGATTACAGAATTCATAGGTTCTAAAATATCTGTAAAATTATTAATGTGAATGAAGGCAAATGTAAAGATGTGCTTTAATAAATTATGCTAACACAGTCCCTAGATCAAGCTAAATACAAAATTAAAATGCCTAAAATGTTTAACTTTTCTCCATGTTTCTATGCTAGAACTTCCCCCTCCAAATTAACTGATAACTACAGAGTATTTAATCCAAGAAGAAAGTTATAATCTTAGATTTCCATGTCTCCTATAGAGTTAATGAAATATTGTGGGGGGAGAGAAACTGAAATAAATCTAAAGCTAAGTTTAGTACTAAATAAATGATATAAATATTTATTCAGTGAAAAATCTTACTTTAGAAATAACGGAAGAGAGAACATTTTTTGAAACCAGTTAACCCAAAGCAGAACTAACCCCTTCTCTGGCAGAAATCACGGTTGCCTATCAGCAATTACAAAAATAATAACGCCGACCTTGAATCAGCCTTAAAGGTCTTCGCTCACAATTATATTATCAGCTTTATGAATTTTCAGTTGCTATCTCAGCCATAAATTCAATAAACGCAGAGTTGATCAGTAATAGAAAGACAGCTATTTTAACAGCTGACTTCATTGAAAAAGGCATTTGAGAAAGTACACGTTATACTGGCATTTTCCATGTTAAAAAATGCAGCTTTTTCAAATCCTGCTCAGTACACTTTAGATGAGGACTTATGTCCTCTCAGGAACAACAATAAAAACTAAAAATCAAACTCAGCCAAAACTAGAAATGATTTAAATAAATTATATCGGCAGTCCTGGGAAAGCAATAGTCAGCTAAAAGGTTTTTATACCTGGAATTTTTTTACATTTCAGGATTTTACCTTGGAGCATTTTTTCTCATCTTAAATATATAACTTCACTTCCTCTCTGTATCTTAAACATAACAGCTCGCAACGGTAGAGAAACCCAGTAAAAAAAGAGTGCTGTGTGTAGTTATTGCAATTAACAGATTCAATATCCATTACTGCCAGTCAGGTATCATAGCAACCTTGTAGTGCTGAAAACTGCTTAGAAAATTCTTCAAAACCAGCAAGACTCTGCTTTAGGAAAACAACACTGGGGACATGACTGGCTGTCAACATCTGTGGGTGTTGCTATGGGCACAGCCACAGAGAACTCTGCCATCTATACAAAAAGGTATACACACAGAGAAGAGGGGAGGGACACAGAAGATAAATTGATAAGGAAAATCAAAAAGAAGAAATCACTGGGCTGGCAATATACAATAGGCACACAATTTTGAGTCCATGTTTTACACAAATTCTTTTCTATTGAGGCTAGAGAATCCAAATTAAACTTAACTGTAATTGTGACTAAACATGAGCCAGGGTTTGGAAATAATATCTGAAAACTCTCCATTTGTACCCTTTATCGCAAGTCTTAATTTGAAACGTAAAGTGAATTACATTTAAAATAATATTTAAACTTCCACTTATAAACCCTTAATAGTCGTTTATAAATCTACAGAAGAGAAAAGAACAGGTTACTATGAACAAGAACCCAATATTGATTTTTCGGCAGTGCAGTAAGCCATCTCCATTCTATCTGGCTGCTGTCAAAGCCACTCTTTAACAGCTGGAGTCAAATTGCACTATTTACAGCAAGAGCCCTTGTCAAGTGGACCATAAGTATCCTAACAATACACTATTCAAATGGCACTTTGCCACACAAATTGCTGACTTGATGAATAACCTATGTCAATGACTAAGGCCAATATAAAAGTTTCATTTTTATGAGAGGTTTTACATTCACACATTAAGTAAGCTTTCTTTGAAGAACTATTAGGCTATATATTTGAGGCCTTTGGACGCTGAAAATAATTAAAATCTGTTTAAATACATCGAGGGAACTTGACAACATTAATATGGATCCGGTGTTAACTACATTTGTCACACGAGTCAGAACAGAGTCCTTCTGTTGCTGGCACTCCCCACCGGCACGTGCTGCACAAAGCCAGACTTAAACTAGCCTTGCACCATGAAATAGGAGCATTCTCCCTTTGTGCCTGTGATTTACATGGCCAACGAATGTTTAGATACAAGCCAGGCTTTGAAGTCCTGTGAGGAAATTTGGAGTTGCTTCTGGGTGCGAGGTGGACAGCTGGAGTCATTCAATGGTGCATTTCCTACTTTTCACAGTCACTCAGACCTTCTAAATTAGTTTTGAAACAAAGCTGTGACATATTCCTCATAGTTTTCTTCGTGATTGAGGTAATATTTTAAAAACGGAAAAAGTTTAAACTCACGCCACAAAATGAAAAAAGGGAAATTCTTCATAAAGCAGTTATAAAAAAAAAAAAGGATTAGTTATTACAGAAATTTTTATTTAACCTACAGTATGTAAAATTATCTATAAAATTCTTATGATAAACAGTTATACACTGTCAAAACCTTGCATCACTTTATGTGTTCAAAAAGCAAATGACCTTGTAGATTTCTCCCCTAACGTTTATTTCTTTATTCTATCTTCCTAGGCTGGATATTATCATTTAGGTACTACAGTTTTAAGTTGAGACTCACCAAATCAAAATACTTAACACAGAAATCTTAATCCAATGTTTACAGAGGAAAATGACTGTCTGTTCATCAAGTGTTTGAAATTTAAAATAAAAATCTATTTTCTTTTAAAATTATAAAAAATTGATAAAAAATATTTTCCATATTAAAAAATAGTTCTATGCTGCTTATTATATTAAAAAGAATAAATCAAAAATTTACTAATCAACAAGGGAAAATTTTCATTCTATATGGATGATTTAGCCCTATATAATGCAATTTATTGTTTTAAAATAAATATTTGTTCTTTTTTATAGTTATACAAGTTTAATATTAAAATAAAGGTAGTTTAATAAAAACCATGGTAACATGTAATATTGCCATGATGAATTATTATTTAATAGCTTTACAAGTAAATTTTCAGATGATATTTTCAAATGTCACAATTTGGAAACTAATTCTATTTTGGTTATTTTTTTGTGTCATAAAATATAAAAGAACTAACTTTTCATTCTGATAAGGTGATAGGTAGTAGCGGGATCAAATTCCAGTTGGTGGTCTACCAATACACCAGCTGTTTTTCACAAGAGGCATCAGAATAAAGCTCTAATAAAAATTTTCAGCAAATCGTACCAGACAGACATCACCATAAGGTCAGCTAAAGGTTAAAAATATATATAACCAGATTTCTAGAAAGTTCAACTGGAATGTAAATAATGCAGTGTAGTCTTTATTTATAATCAATTTTATATGCTTAGATAAAAATGCACATATAAGCGCATTATTTAAAGAAAATTCCATTAAAAAAATCCAACTAAGTTGGGAGCCATTACTTACAAATTTGTTTCTCTACAAAGGGTGGTTTTCCAAACACATGTGAGTTCCTGGTTTTTGTCACAGATTAGACTTGATATAAGCTCTTTTGGATTACATTACACACAGTTCAGAAGAGGTTGGGATAAGTTGTTCCATGTAAAATACAGACATGGAGGGAAAAGGGAGGTGTTGACTATTTTGCCAATTTCTCCTCAGGCCTCATGATCTCCAGGTCCAGTAAAGACTGTCTAGATCATAAATTGGCAAACGACAACCAGTGCATCATCTCTAGTCCACTGCCTGTTTTTATAAATAATGTTTTTATTGGAATACAACCACCCTTGTTGAAGAATTGTCTATGGTTGCTTCTGTGCTCCAAAAGCAGAGTTGAGTACCCATAGCTGCAAAACTCTGGCCTGCAAAGCCAAAAATATGTACTATCTGGTCCTTTCTTAGCCTATTTTTGTGTTGCTATAAAGGAATACCTGAGGCTGAGTAATACATAAGGAAAAGAGTTTTAGATGGCTCACAATTCTGCTGGCTGGAAGACAGGACATCTGGTGAAGGCCTGTCCTCTTCCACTCATGGCAGAAGGTGAACCAGAGCCATGTGTGCAGAGATCACATGGTGAAAAGGGAAACAAGAGAGGCAGGAGAGAGAGGAGCTCTTACTAGCATCCAATGCTCCTGGAAACTGATGGAGCTCATGCACTCCAGTCCCCACATTAATCTATTCAGAAGGATCTGCCCTATGACCTAAACACCTCTCATTAGGTCCCTTCTTCAACACTGAGGAACAAATTTCAACATAAGGTTGGAGGGGTTAAATATCCAAATCATAGCAGGTCCTTTACGAAAAAGAAAAATACTTATTCCTGGTCTAGTTCATCATTGTTCGATACAAGTGGAATGCAAATCACATTTGTAATTTTAAATTGCCTAATAGATACATTAAAAAAAGGAAAAAGAAATGGGTGAGATTAATTTTAGTAATACATTTCATTTAATCCTATATATCCAAAATAGAATTTAACATGTAGTACTAAACACATTTCAAATACTCAGTAGCTACAAATGTTTAATGGCTACCATTTTAGACAGTGAAGCTCTAGAAAAGCAAACCAGAAGGAGCTGCTGGGAGACCCATTCTACAGAAAATCAATTTTAAAGAAAAGACATTTCCAGGATACTACAATAGGCCCCAAATAATAATCCACATTACCCTTTTTCATTTCACAGACAAGAAATGCAGAAAAAGAATTTAAAAGCAGCTAACCAACGAACAAACAAAATAGGGTTTTTTCCCTTAAAATACGATGAAGCTACAAAGATTTCTGCAATTACAGATGATTTTAGGATGGTTGTTTATTCTCTACTTTGATGCTAAATTCCTTCCATTGCAATTTAAACAGGTTCTATCTTGTCTTATCCTTAGATAAATCTAAGAAAAGCAGTCCCCCTTCACTAATATGATATTGTATTCCTTTAAATCCTTTATGACTCTGGCCTTCCTTTCCTATGCCAGAGAAATTCTTTGTCTAGCAGCACAAATTCAACTCCTCTAGCATTTCAAATTGGAATTATTTTCAAAATGTTTTTTTGTATTATTTTTTCTCTTTTAAACTTTTCTCCAGATCTATATGTACTTGCTTCAAATGCAACAAGAAAAAATAAATACAGTATTCTAATAAAGTCCAAATGTTGCCAAACACAAAAATCTGTGCTGCTAGTCTTCTGTTTAAACAGTTCATTCTATTGTTGGAGAATATTTCACCTGTGTCTTACTAAAATCCACAAACAAAAACAATCCTGAAATACAAAGTAACCTTTAACAGTTTTAAATTTCACAGGCATACTGTCCCTCATTTTCCCCACATATACAATGAGCATGATTCAAATTTGGTTTCTTAAAATTAATTTTTTTCTTATGAAAACTCATGAAGCATTTTACCATATTAGTAACAAGGAGAATGGGGAACGTATCAGCACCCATAAAATGTCATGCTTATCAAATTTGTAAATTAAAGAAGACTAAGATACAGTAACCTTGGCAGGTACGGTGGCTCACATCTCTCAGCCCAGAGACTCAGGAGGCTGAAGCAGGAGGATCGCCTGAGGCAAGGAGTTTGAGACCAGCCTGGGCAACAAAATGAGATCTTGCCTTTAAACGAAAAACTTTTTAAATTTAGACAGGTATGGTGTTGTGCACCTGTAGTCCCAACTACTTGGAAGGCTGAGCCGAGAGAATTGCTTGAGCCCAGGAGTTCAAAGCTGTAGTGGGCTGTGATCATGCCACTGCACTGTGATTGTGCTGGAGTGCAGTGGCACGATTTCTAAAAATAAGACCCTGCCTCTAAAAATAAATAAATAAATAAATAAAACAATCTCAACAGCCTAACTCTATCAGGATGAAATGCTAAGAGAAAAAGTGTATAGCAGACCATGAAGATATCCAGTACATAATTTAAAAAGATACAACTTAGGAGAAGCATAAAAAATATTGTTCTAATTAGCACTAAATTTAATAATAAGAGAAGTATAATATATAGGACAAAAAAGGTGATAGTCCTGTCCAATTGAGTTTATCTCCGAATGTAAAGAATGAAAGTTTGAAATTGTAGTCATCTAAGGGGCAAAAGCAAGAAAATAAAGTTGAAATCAGCCTGTAAGTAGGAAAACAAGATTCTGGCATTTTATTGCTTCTTGAAGTCAACGAAGAAACAAAATTACATAAAGAAAATGAAATCTATATATATTATTACCAGTACCTAAAGAGTAACTATGAAGCTCTTCAAGAGAGTGAAATACATAGCAGTCAGTTTACCTTCTGGGAGTTAAACTAGTAAAAATGACACTTGATGAATGAGATTTGCTCCTGCAGACCCTAGACATCTTAAAGGCATAGGTCAAGAGACATCCCCCAGTTCTCACCTACTACTCTAGCATATAATTTCCACTATAAGATGCTAACTCTGTTATGAATGGTGAGCAACAAAGACACACCAAGATGGGAATGCTTGGCAGCTGGCTCAGCTCACTCACTGGGCTTTATTCACTACAGCCTTATGATACCTAAGACTGTCAGTGTGATTCAATTTCCCACCTTATGTTCAGCTGTGAATGTTGAAGTTTCAAAGCATCTCTATAACTGTCCTTAGAAAAATGACCTTTTCAAGTTAAGAATAGGAAAAATAGGTTTCAAAAACCTAAAGACAATGGATTGAATGAGAAAAGAAAAAAAGCCGTTACCTAATCACCAGCTTCAATATCTGAAGGAGGAAAATACAAACAAAAGCAGGCGTTCTAAATGGAGTCTTAAAAAGAAAAATCCAAAATTCAGAAATTTTTCCATGCATTATCAGCCTTGACCAAGGGAGATGGTACTCTGCTGGGCTGAGAGCATTGGTTACATTCTACTCTCAGAGCTCAATGGATGAATATTCTCTGGGCTCTGACTCCATGCCCATGAAGAAACTCTGTGTTACAATTTCCCCTGGCCTCAGCTTTGCTACAGTGAGAATGTACCAAGCAACAACCAGAATGCCAATTAAAGAATTGTCATTCTAGTTTATATATTCATTTTTGTAGGTATTTAGTTAGTGTGACTGAGTTCTCACAAGGTTGACAAATCCTAGACTCACTTATAAAAATCTAAACCAGGCCTCTAAACCTAAAAAGCTAAAGATCACATGCTAGCACCCCTGCCCCCAACTCTGCTGCTTTGAGGCATGGCTTTAATGGCCCATTGGCCTTTCTTGATGATGACATATTCCTTTGCCTAACTATATACATACACATGAGATAAAATAAGGTCTTATTCTATGTCCTTATTAATAGTATATTACCAGTCTTCATAATACCATTAAAATAACAGAAAAGATGAACAATATGTAATTAAGAATCAGCAAAACCTTGATTTAGCAATCCCACTTTGAAAAATATATCCTTTAAATAATCTGCATGAAAAAAGCTTTAGTTTCATAGATGTGTTATTTAAAAAGTGAAACATAAAAACCAAGCCATGTATCAAGCCATAGAGAAACGATCTATACCAGCAATGATAGAAACACCACATAGAGCATAATGCAGCCATTAATAACAAAAATTACATATTAATACCATGAAAATATGTTTACATGAAAAAATACATTTGATATGTACATATAAATGGCATAGTTACAACAGTATGTTGAGGGGATAATTTGGAGGTGAAAATATAAAAAGATGGAAAATAATCCCTTACAGAAATCAGATTAAATTACTATATCATATTTACACATAAAAAACAATAAACCTAGCCAAATTTCTGCTAAGCCGGTTGGCTTGGTTTATGAGAATAAATGCCAACTCCATCACTGTGTATTCACTGAGGCTTAGAATCCTAGAGAGTTAGTGATCCTACTGATACTGGGTATATCAAAATAATTATCCATACTGTGATCTAGTTTTTCTGATTTTTTTTTTGTTTGTTTTCAATCAGCATTTTTAAGAGGTCAGATACTCTTAACCGAAAAATAAAAATAGATCCAAACTACAGAATATAAATGTTTTCCCTTCCTTATGGAAAACGACCTAGGATTCAAGGGTTAATATAAAATGGACTCAATTTTGACAAGCCAGAATCTATTTTGTCAAAAATCATGCCATAATAAGTATAATAGTCACTCAAAAAGTTACACTGATTCACCCAAGATTACTTGGTAGATGCAGCAGTCTCTTAGTTCTTGTTTTTGTGCTGATACTTAAGTGCCATGTATTTTTAAATGCATCTAACTTCTTATTCAGTTGATAATGTTCTTTGTGAATATCAGCTTGATTTGAACTTACCTTACATGAAGACTCCACTTGCAGACTAGGGCAAGGTAATGGCCCAAGCTGGTAGGGGCTGGAGGATCTCTGTTCTATACTTTTGTGCTTAAGTGTCTCTGAGGCAATGGGAAGTACAGACTTCACAAGCTGTGAATCATCACAACAATTAAGAATAATTCGTGCTCTTTCTCCTGTCTCATGTCTTTCCAAAGTGCCTGGAAAACAAGAAGTAAAAATGTCAGCAAAATATTTACCCCAACAGAATAAGACAGAACAAAACACTCTTTAACAGAAGAATCACAGTCCTTTAAGTTATCGTGCCTTAGTATCTTGCAACCGAAAAATAGCCTGGGAGCTTTTTCTAAATTATTCAAAACACTTGCTCATAAAGGCTGAACTTATGGATTTGAAAAGCTCATCTTCCTCTTTGTGCTTCTTCATCCACTGAAATCAACAGGAGATTCAATAGTCTTTAATAGTAAAATCTCTAACTTATTATACAGTATGCAAGTGATCAATAACACATAACTATGGAATATTTTAGTGCTGTCCCCTAGTGTTCCAACTCACAAGCAACAGAGAACCCACAGTGCTTTGCTTGGGTTCCTAGGCTTGAAATGTTTCTATTGGTAACATATAATTTAAATGAATGGAGCAAGTAAGAACACGGATGCTTTGTGTACTGCCTCCCTCACCCAAGTGTCCCCGCAGGGCTTTGTTGTTTTATTGTTGGGATTGTTGTGATTATATCCTTTGGCTTTTATTTCTTACGTTATTAGAAGGGGAAAAAAATCCTTTGCCTCTGTCATTCTTCCAGTTTCAGAATTTAGGAGTGTTGTCAAGTTCAATTTAAAGTTAAAAAAAAAGTATAAAATAGACCAAAAGTATCAGAAACCAATTCACAAATAGTTCAATGTTTTTATAAAATACAATGCCATACACTCAGTGAAATATCAATAAATATGAATTAATCATGTTCTCTGTCTCTTATGAGTTCATTTGCATTATTCATACTATATTAAATATATAGGTTATTTCCTACTGAATAAAGACACCAATGAATACTAATTTAATAAACAATACCTAAATATAGACTTTATTTCATATTCTTTCCTACCAGTGAGAAAGAAATAGATGTACTATTTATATTGTTCAGAAAATATCAAATTAATTACAATAAGAAAATAGAAATAATAATTGTAGGCCACTATGTCTTTAGATAAAAAGATTGGTAGATATATTTGAAGATTATGATGATTTTATCCTTTCTCATTTCTCTCCCACTCTTCTATAACCTTCTTTTATTACAACTAAACTACCATTAGCTGGCACCATGGATTCTGAACCAGTAACAGTTACTTTGCTCAAATAACAGGCAGAACTTCAGTCTCGAATCCCTTAACAATATAATTTTATTGTAACATTTCTACATTCATAAATAAACATCCTTATCATACAAACTTATAAACATGTTATTCTTCTAAGCTTTCCTTTTCCATCAAGATTGATATATCTGGCCGGGTGTGGTGGCTCATGCCTGTAATCCCAACACTTTTGGAGCCCGAGGTGGGCAGATTGCCTGAGTCCAGGAGTTTGAATCCAGCCTGGGCAAGACGGCAAAACCCCATCTCTACAAAAAATAAAAAAATTAGCCAGGCAGGGTGGCGAGCACCTACAGTCCCAGCTACTAGACAGGGCTAAGGCAGGAGGATCTCTTGAGCCCAGAAGGTTGAGGCTACAGTGAGCCAGGATCATGCCACTGCACTCCAGCCTGGGTGACAGAACGAGACCCTGTCTCAAAAAAAAAATAAACACAAAGTCTATCACAATGGTATGCAACAGCTAGATATTCTGGGACTTTAATTTTTATAAATTAGGAAAAAATATTGATCTATTTTCTGAAGGATACACTTCAGGGAGAAAAAATTATTTATAGATCAACAAATGAAGCTGACAGCAACATCAAGAAAACTCTTCCTCTCAAGACTGACGATAAGAAAAGCTTCAGAAACCAAAGATAAGAGTTATTACTGCTTCCTGAAAACTACCGCATTCCAGAACTTGGAACCGTGTTACGTGGTAAAATTTACTGTCTTTCTGAGAAGTCCCTCTTTGAAAATGGTATCATCCTGAATATTTTCTTCTCACAAGTTCTCTGTGGCTCCTCAAGCTATGATATTTTTTTACATATTTTAGGAATGATTGGGAAAGAACTTATTGTACTTTAATACATTTGTTATGTGCCTTATGCAAAATGTATACATTCTATATATCCATGTTTTATTGTATACCTGATGTCTGACCCAAACACAACTATTTCTCGTATTTTTTTAATGATGAGAATAGTTTATCTACAAATTTAGGTAGTTGTAATCCATTTTCATTCGCGCAGATAATTAATCTGTCTGAGTATTTACTATGCTACCATGTACCATCTATCATGCCAGATGATGACAATGTATAGTATATAAGAATGACTCAGTCCAGGTCCCTGAGCGCTTCCTTAAAACCTAATGGTAGTACAGATGCAAGAAACATCTGAAAACTGATAAGCTGCAATATTTAAAGTAACACCTAAGCTATTTCCACCGAAAACTAAAAATCTCCCCTTCTAAAAATGTTAGACATTTGGTTTTGTGTACAAGAGTTTCTGTCAAGATTAGTTATAAAATAGTAGAAAAATAATGAATATTTTGTTTCAAAGAATTGATTAAGGCATACACATGACATAAGGAGTGGTTAGAGTCAATCAATTTCTGTAAAAGATATAGACAGACAAGTAAACTACATGTTCAAAGCAGTAATTTAATTTTGCAATAGGTTCACGATGGCAGCTTTTGAAAGACCTTGGTCAAAATTCTGACAGTGGGTGGGCATTCCCACATGTGCTAGTTATCAATTTATTGCCTCAGATTCAAATTCAGCCTTCACTGCCTGCTTTGTGAAAATGAATATGGGCTTGATAAATATTTTCTCGTTTATCAGCTGGTGAAATATTAACCTTTGGGGACAGAGGGTGCTGGAAAGACCAAGTAGAAGAAAGGGTTAAGGCCAGGTGTGATGGCTCATCCCATCCTAACTGTAATCTTAGCACTTTGGGAGGGTGAGGCAGGTGGATCACAGGAGTTCAAGATGAGCCTGCGCAACATGGAGAAACCCTGTCTTTACAAAAAATACAAAAATTAGCCGGGCATGGTGGCAGGTGCCTGTAGTCACAGCTACTTGGGGGGCTGAGGTGAGAGGATCACTTGAGCCAGAAAGTCGAGGCCGCAGTGAGCTGTGATCATACCACTGTATTATAGCCTCGGCGACAAGGTCAGACCATGTCTCAAAAAAAAAATAAATAAATAAAAAGAGGAAGAAGCAGGAGGAGGAGAAGAAGGAGGAAGAGGAGGAGGAGGAGGAGGAGGAGGAAAGGAGGAGGAGCAAGAAAGAAGGGAAAGAAGAAGGGGCAGAGGGAGGGGAAGGGGAGGAAGAAAGGGCTTTTTCTTCTTGGTTCTGGTGTACTTTTCTTGGAGTAGTGTTAGTGGCTTCTCCAGTAAAGGTGTCGGTACTACATGACAGCTGGCCCAGCAGCACTTTGCATCCAAACACTTTCTTTGGAATACTCTTTGGGCAGTTTTGTAACAGCACCTCCCTGTGGACAGCTTTCTCTGGCACCCTCGAGGGAATATTTCTAGAAAGTTCCACCAGAACTACACCATAGCAGCGTCTTTGCCATTCAATACATATAACCATACCCTCTCTAGCAAGGTCAGGAACTTAGCCCTGGAGGGTGGAAAGGGGGGTCTTTCTTGGTTTCTTGATCAAGCTAGCACAAGTTCTAAGGCTAGGAGTCATCCTTCACATCTGCTATTCCTATATTCTTTAGAGTTCTCTTCTTACTAGTCAATCTCTCATATTCAAATTCTTTATGCTAGTTAATAATTCTTTATACTAAATTTTCTGTCTAAGTTACTGCATCATTTTTCTTTCCTGATTAGACCCTGATTAATACATTATGATACATCACTTATGATGCAGAATGTTTCCTTAAATATGTCTCCAAAGTTATGAACTTCATACCACTTCAGAGATATACTTAAACTATTAGAGAACCTATATAGCAAAAAAAAAAACAAAACAAAAAAGGAGGCATGACCACAAGGAAGATTTCCAACAAGCGATGCTTTTCCAACTCTAATATACTGCCTTGGGCAAGATACAGAATAGCTACTATTTCCAGATATTAAAGAAATGTAAGAAACCGAAGATTCACAAAATTGCTTAATTCAACTTCCAGTTTCAGGAGAACTTTTCTTTCCAAAGTAAACTCACTGATAATTAGAATTTTATTTCATTATAGTACGTCAAGAATAGGAGTTAATTCATATTTATTATTCATTTGAATCAATCTGAACATGACAAGGAAAGGTGTAGAGACATAGGTGAGTTAAGTACTACTGAAAGTTACACTACATCTCCTCCTTCAAAGTAGGTGTGCAAAAATATTCCATAAAATCTATTGTAAGTAAAATCTTTATTGTATAAAATGCTTTCCAGTAAATCTTTTGTATTTTTCTATTATTTATTTAATATGATTTTTATATAATTTGTTTTAATCTTAAACTGTGTAATAGTGCATTAGAGAGCAGAGCTAATCATAAGAAAAGATAGCTGAAAGCAATTAACATCTTGATAAGAAATGAAGGAAAGATCAGTTTCCAAAGTTGCGTAGTTTCCGAAAAGTCAGTGCAGAGAAATATAAGAAACAGCCAAGATAATCTCTGCAGATCCCTAGACCCGTATTGACAGGATTTTCACTTGTACACACTGCTTTCCCTGTCAATTCAACATACCCCACAGCGTACTTAATCAACTACGTTTAAAACCAGAGCTTTCTCTATGACCCCATGCACAACCCTGCCCATGTTCTTCCTATCTGTCCAGGCAGACAACAAGGACACATCATCACAGCATGGTGTGTAGAGCAGACTCTGGCATCAGACTGTCCTGTAGTTAAATCCTTGTTTTACCTTTGATGGCTGTGTGGCCTTCAGCAAGTTACTTTACATCTCTGTGCCTCAATATCTTCATCTGTACAATGGGGATAATGATAATCCCTACCTCATGGAGTTACTTGAGGATTAAATTGAGTAGATATAAGAAGGGCTTAGAGGTTTCAGCACACAGTGAATGCTGTGCTATATGACAGCCCTCTCTGTCACATGACAGAGGTCCTCACTCAGCTGCTGGTGAGCTGATTAACAAACCTCTTTGGCCCCCAAGCACTACAGTCTGCCTGACACCTAGGCCTGAGGTCACTGGGCATATGGCCACCTTGGGCCCCCAAGGCTTCCTACCTGAAACTTGAACCTCCTCAATCAGCCTTTCCTTGCAGGCTACGTTATAATCAAACTCAGAGTAGGATTATATATTTGACTTATTTTTTAATCCTCTTCCGTACACCAGAATGGGGTCTGGCATAAATTAAAGGCTAGATAATACTTCTTAATAGATTATATGACATCAACAACCTGCTAATGATTTTTTTTTAAACTGGCTTTGCACTTGGGATTAAATCTAAACTCCTTGACCAAGAAGTCACATTCTCACCCCTGCTCTGCTTTCTCCCATGTCAGCCTCCCCTTATTCACAAATGAGATTGTTCTTTTTCTTTTTCTTTTGTTGAAAACAAACAATTTTTTTCCTGCTAGCTCTAGCACATCCTTCAGGTATTAGCTTAAAATCTCACCTCCTCAGAGAAGCCTTTCTAAAATAGATTCCTGTATCTTGTACTGTTTTCTATCTCAGCTTCTTCACTTTACAGCATTTACCACTTTTGTAATTGGTGTCCTTTATTTGCTTGCTTCCCCACCAGATACTAAACTCTTTTTGGCAAGTATGTGTTCCATGAGCTTGGTACAAAGCAGTTCTTTTTAAATATTCACTGAAGAAATTAAATAATTGTATCCTTTCCCTGAGGCAGTGAAAAGAGGTGGCTGTAAAGCATCAGAGCATACTAGGGCCTCAGTGTGACAAGATTTAATGCCAGAAATATGCACTATAAACTTAGACCCTAGAGCCCAGAAGAGGCCAACACTGCAAACAGTGCCATTCACAAGCCTGAGGCCTGTCCCAGCTTTCAGCTATGTTGCCAGGTCACTCCTGATGGCACAAGAACTTGTAATTGGAGACAGCGAGTCAGTTTCTGAATGTGACGTGTTGTCTTGACCTGTGAACTAGCCATTTCTTGCTTCATGGACTACAGAGCAGAAGATGCTGGTCTAAAGATGCGGGAAAAATAAGAAAATGCACAGAGAGAGGCAGAAAAGCAGAAGGAAGAAAGGGGAAAGGAAAAGAGAGAGAAAAAAGGGAAGAGGGAGAGGAGAGATGGGTAGAAGGAGAAAGAGGGAGGGAGAGAGAGAGAGAGAGAGAGCACTTACAACTTTCTAGTTTTGTTTCTAGTTCCTTCCTAAGGAATAGTGCCCCTAAAGTGTCTGAAATACACCCCTGAATCCTTAAAATAAACACCACTTTCTGATAACATTGACTTTACTTCTACTACTTCCTACCTAACAGGGGCCCTAATAAGAATGGGGCAGAGATGTTTCTAGTACGGTAAAGGCCAAGTTTAAGGAGGCCCAAATAGACAGTATGTAGAGTTCCCGGTAGAGATCAGAGCAGACACAAAGGCTTAAGCATTAGCAGCAGATAGGTGAGCATTAAATGCCAATTAAAAAAAAAATGCCATCTGCAGGTGAATTTGGAGTGAGCTGTTTCAGGAGATGAGCATAAACTCCGTTAGCAGTTTCTACACAAGAAAGAAGGAAGATTCTGAAACTGCTGTAAACCGGTATGTTGCCAAAACACAGCCCTCTTGTAAACCCATTAGGATTGTCAAATTTATAGGCATCTATAGTTTTTTTGTTTTGTTCTTAAATAGAGCAAATAATCACTTTGTGATGTAACGGTTATGAGATCTGATCTTGCAGTATCAGGCTGTCTTAAAGCACGACATGGAGAGTGAAGGATGCAGCCTTCAATTGCAGTAGAAGAGCAAGGCACAGAGTAAAGAGCACACTTCTATACATCTGCTCCAATGATGAAAAAGATCTAAACATCTACCTAAAGAAGGAGAAGAAGGAGCCATCACATTCTACACTTCAATTCCCTTCCAAACAGCCAGAAGTTGTTTCCTTGATTTTATGTTCCTTGAAATTTGTGCATATTTTTATTATTTGCTGTCTTCTACTTAAATATTTTATTTTGGCTGGGAGTGGTGGCTCACTCCTGTAATCCCAGCACTTTGGGAGACTGAGGCGGACTAATCCCTTGGGCTCAGGAGCTCAAGACCAGCTTGGGCAACATGGCGAAACCCCATTTCTACAAAAAATAGCTGGGTGTGGTGGCATACACCTGTAGTCCCTGCTACTCACGGGGCTGAGGTGGGAAAGTTGCTTGAACCTGGGATGTCAAGGCTGCAGTGAGACATGATCATGCCACTGCACTCCAGCCTGGGTGACAGAATGAGACTGTCTCAAAAAAAAAAAAAAAAGAAAGAAAAAGAAAAGAAAAGAAACTTTTTTTCAACTCCCATTGACATTTACTTTCCAAAATCAACAAAAGTATCCAAGTATCCTAGCCTACTATCAATTTATGAATCCCTTTAAATTACATACTTCCTCCTACAAATTAACTAGGTACACTAAGTCTCTGGCAAAAAAAAAAAAAAAAGAATAGCTATTATCCTCAAAGGGAGAGAAATAATTTAAAAAGAAATCATAGTCATTTGATGAATCCATCTGCAAATGATCAAGAGGAAATTAAGACTAAACAACATCACCTAGATGGATTAACACTTTGTCATGTTGTACAGAAATATTTTCTTTATGTTAAAATTATACATAAATACATTTGAGACTAATTAGCTTATTATAACTCATGGTGTCTTTCCAAAGAAGAACATTTGTAGAAACAGCATTTCTATAGAAACATAAAATTCTCCCAGACCATCCAAAGCACATATATTGTAAACCAACGAATCTCAAACAAATTTGTTTCATAGAGAAGGAACACATTTTAAATTAAATATTCTGTTTATTATTGGATTGTGGAAAAACCATATATATATAGGGCTGGGCGCAGTGGCTCACGCCTGTAATCTCAGCACTTTGGGAGGACAAGGTGGGCAGATCACCTGAGGTAAGCAGTTCAAGACCAGCCTGGCTAACACAGTGAAACCCCGTCTTTACTAAAAATACAAAAAATTAGCCAGGCATGGTGGTGCACACCTGTAATCCCAGCTAGTCAGGAGGCTGAGACAGGAGAATCCCTTGAACCTCAGAGGCAGAGGTTTCAGTAACATGAGAATGTGCCATTGTACTCCAGCTTGGGCAACAAGAGTGAAACTCCATTTCAAGAAAAAAAAAAAAAAAGCATATGTATTCATCACTAATCACATAACAGGATACAAATTATTTAGCAAATAATTGTATTTAAATGAACAAAGCTTAATAGCAAGAACACGTGAGTGGATACATTATAGAATTAGGTCTTTTCCATATCAGGTAGGCATTTTCTAACTGAATCCATTATGATACTGGGCAAGTGATTAAGAGCACAATATTTCAAAGTGACTCTCTCTGAAACAGAGTAAGTTTTAAAAAATGACCACTACCAAATTTGATAATCAAATTCATAAAAGTCAGGTTTCAACAAAACCGCTAACTGACAGTTATAATCAAATTCCACAAATCAAAATATTTGACCATCGAGTCTGTCGTACAATGTATCATTTGTCTTCAGTTACTCATGAAGTTCATCGCCTTGCTCAGAAACATGTATGGAGATCGACCTAGTGCCTCCTTCCTAACAAAACCATTTCAGTTACTGCATCTGAGTCCAGGAAATGTATAACTGACAGCGGTTCTCACCATACACAGGCGCCCTGGAGGTATGAAATTTAGCTAACTAGAAAATAATGGAAGGGTGGGGAAAGGGAATGAGTCTTAAAACATTACATTAGGGATAAAGGCACCTACCTTCATTCCTAAATGGAGTTGATACAATAAATTCAGCTATAAAATAGAATGTCAAAGACTTGGCTCATTTTGAACTATATAGAGGCCCTAATATGATAACAAACTTAGATTGGCTTCACATCAACCTTCTATACCTTCAGGGTATATAGGATACATTTTTAAAAAGTCCCTAACCACCACAACCCTAACCCCAACTCTGCCACAGCCTCCAGCACATTCACAGCAACGCTGGGATTCATCAGCTGGGCCACACTCAGCCCTCACGTCTAATTCTGACCACTGACCTCCAGAAAAATGGAATAAAGAGGTGTGGTGGGGGACAACTGAAAGAAACAGAAAGAACTGAAACACATGGAGGTTTAGAGTTGCTGCGATGTATAAAGATAGCAAAAAATGCATTAATTTTCGACACATTTTAAACTAGGGTTTTCTTGATAAGGTATCTACTTATTAAAAATTCCCTCTTTTTAAACACTTGCTAGCAGCATAACATCTACCGTGACTTTAGGAGGACGAGGCAGGCACATAATGAGGTCATGAGATGGAGACCATCCTGGCCAACATGGTGAAACCCCGTCCCTACTAACATACAAAAAATTAGCTGGGCGTGGTGGCACAAGCCTGGGTAATTTGTAAATGACCCAGTCCCAGCTACTCAGGAGGCTGAGGCAGGGGAATTGCTGGAACCTGGGAGGCGGATGTTGCAGTGAGCTGAAATTGCACCACTGCACTCCAGCCTGGCGACAGAGTGACACTGTGTCTCGAAAAACAAAAAAAGACTCAATTTTAATTTTTAACCTCAAAGACTAAATACAATTTACAACCAAATTAAGAGGTAGATATTCACAGTCAAGTGTTTCTTAAGTATAACGTGAATAATATATTTAATTAATTCTACAATTACCTACTATATACAAAACTATAAAATTATACTTCTTCTGAGTATTTCAAAATTTCATTCATCCCATTGCATTGTTTAAATTTATTATACTAGGCATGTTATTTTTACATTTTAAAATATTTCAAAAGTAGATTTTGTCCCTCATGCTCTCAATTGTAGGTCAAGTTACTTATTGGATATAATATCCTTGAAGAGATTTGAGTCTGTCATTTATACGCTTGTGGTGTCAATTTATTTAATCAGATCAATCTCTTGCTGAGTTGATCTGGAATTTTTCCTGGAAAGAGGAAGAGTATTGGGAAAGGATAAATTGGGGTATGGTCTCCTGAATAAAGTGCTGGGTAAGGGGTGAAGTCCTTTGAGAGTTGTTTTGGCTATTTTTTTTTTTGGAGAGGAAGGATATAGTAGAGATGGGAGTATAAAAACATTTTAACTGCAATCACTTTTCCCTTGGGACATGGCAGTGGTTTGCCTTAGGCAAATAATGGGTGACTAACGCTCCAGCAGGCATGTCAGGATTTGTTTTGAAAGCACCAAGGCTCAGGGTACCCTCACTATAGTCCTGGCTCCCCAGTGCCACTTGTAAAATTCAATACCATATTACCTCAGCTAGTGATCTCAAAAGGCTCTCTCATCTCTTCACACTTCCTTTCTATAGACTCACTCACCAGTGAGGACTTCCAGAAAGATAGGACTGTCCTACCTGACCACCAGTGTAATAGGAAGACTTCTACTAACAATCCCCAGTGACAGTCATCCTTATGTGATTCCCTCCCCTTTGAATATGATGGGATAGCCCTCCAGGGATTACTAAAGGGCAAAAGGAACTTTGCACATGTAATTAAGGTTTCTACTCAGTTGTCCTTATAATAAGGAGATTATTCAAATAGACCAGGCCTAATTAGATGAGCGCTTTGAATGCAGAAAGTTCTCTCCAGCCACTCAAACAAGAGGAAGTTGAGATTTAAAGCACTGGAAGTATTTGATATGCCATTGCTAGCTTGGAAGTGGGAGGAGGCCATGAATAAAGATCAGGAAGTGAGTGGCCTTTAGGAGCTGAACGCAACACCTGGCCACAGCCAGCAAGGACCTCAGACCGACAAGTGAAAAGAACTAAATTCTGGCAAGGACCTGAATTAGTTTGAAAGTGAATTGTTCCCCAGAGCCTCTAGATGAGAGCCCTGTTGGCTGACATATTTATTTTGCCTCATGAGATCCTAAGTAGAGAAGCTGGTTGAGTTTGCCTGGACTTTCAATTTACAGAATTGTGAGACAATAAATAGGTGTTGTTTTAAGCTGCTCAGTTTGTGTTAATTTGTTACGCACAATAGGAAATTAACATCACCAGGGCTTCTGTCAGTACTTTTATTCAGAACAACAGATTTAGACTTCAAATATTTCAGTCATTCTTTACTACTTTATATGTGAAATTCTTGCTTCTTAAACATAATATAAAACTAAATGCATAAAAATACATAAGTGTGATGGCTAGTTAGACATTTCATACTTTTTCATAACTCCTTCTCCTTTCTTACACCCTAAGTACTATAAGCCATTCAGATATTCTCTAAATAGCTGGTGATTCCACAATCATATACCACATCAAAAAATTCCTTTCAAAGCACTCTATTTCCAAAGCAAGCTGATATGGTTTGGCTATGCCCCCACCCAGATCTCACATTTTAGCTCTCATAATTCCATGTGTACTGGGAGGGACCCAGTGGGAGGCAACTGAATCATGGGGTCAGGTTTTTCCTGTGCTGTTCTCATAATAGTGAATAGTCTGGTGGTTTTATAAAGTGGAGATCCCCTGCACACACTCTCTTTGGCTGCCATGGAGGTCAAGACTTTGCTCCTCATTTGCCTTCCGCCATGATTGTGAGGCCTCCCCAGCCACGTGGAACTGTGTGAGTCGAGTAAACCTCTTTTCTTTGTAAATTACCCAATCTCAGGTATGTCTTTATTAGCAGTGTGAGAACAGATGAATACAGAAGCACATGTAAGAGATAAAATATTGTTTTCTCATCCTTCTCTTCTTTAATTATCATCATCATGATCATCATCAAAATTGCCATTATCTACCACTAATTGAGTATTTTTAAGAGCCATTTAATTTTTACAACAATCCAGTAAAATGCAAAGAAATGGAGGTTCAGGAAGAATACGTGACAGTGTATTAGTGTGTCCTGTGGTTGGGAGGGTGATTAAGGAAAGTATTTTAACTAAAAAGATAGGAAGGGCCATAATGTTATGTGGTGGAGTTATATTTCCACCAGAGACCATGGGGACTGGCAGGTTTAGGGATAGATTTAAAGCAGGGAATGTTTGGTTGGCAATACAGAGAAGAGAATTGAAGAAAGACCTTCATTGGCAAGACAATCAGGAAATTTTTCAATAGTTCATGTAAAAGATTAGAAAGATCCCAACCCATCTGCCCTTAAAACATTTTATTTTTTAATTTTGCCACCTCTGAAAATATATAATTTTATGTTTTACTGTAGGCTTACAAAATAAATGTAGCAATAGTTTATCTTTCAAATAATCTGACTTCATCACTAGACATTATTGATAGTACTGGGGCTAAGAAACAGGTACGATTAAGACTTCCATGGAACGGCTACACAGGTTCCCTATATAGCCAGTGGTCTTTGGTGGGTTCTTAATTCTATAGAACCATTTCCTTTCTCTTCTTCTTTGCCCAGAGCATTCCACCCTATCCCTTCTCACTATCATCCTTATTTCTGTAGTTTATAATCTCTGCTGCCACTTCCTCTAGGTGTTTTGTATACAGGTGCATATACTTTACTATAGAGGGAGTCTTATAGAACAGAGACTTTCTGGCATCAGACTTTGTCCAACCCAACTGTGAATTAGAGAACAACTTGCTCTTCCTCCCTTTTGCGGTCCCCTGTCTGGTAAAGGACCCAGTATGTGTGGCTGCTTATCCTATGCCACAAGGTTCTATCCCCCACCTCTCATAACGTATAGATCATGGTCAAAAGCTCCTGTGTTGACTTCTGGGTATATACCAAAAGTAATTGAAAACAAGGACATGAATAGATATTTGTATACCCATGTCCATAGCAGCATTATTCACAACAGCCAAAAGATGGAAGCAACCCATCAAATAATGAATGGATGAATAAAATGTTGTATACACCTAAAATGGAGTATCAGTCAGCCTTAAAAAAGGAAATTCTAATACATGCTACAAAATGGATGAACCTTGAAGACATCATGCTAAGTGAAATAAGCCAGTCACAAAAGAACAAATATTGCATGATTCCACTTATATGATACACCCAATCCAGAGTAGGTCAATTCATAGAAACAGAAAGTAGAATAGCAGTTGCCAGGGGATTGGGGAAAAGGACAAATGGGGCATTACCATTCAGTGGGTATGGAGTTTCATTAAATAAGTTGAAAAAGTTGTGGAGATGGATGGTGGTGATGGTTGCACAACAATGTGAGTATACTTAATGCCACTGAACTGTACCCTTCAAAAAGTTTAAAATGGTAAATTCTATGTTATATAAAAATCCCACATCTTTGTTTACATTTTACCACAATCATCATAATAAAAAAGCATCTGTGTTAATAAGATAGCCCAAAGAAAATACAAAGAAAAAGAAAATTCTGAGAATAAAACCAAAGAATAATATACAGAAACCATGTAGAAGTAGGGCAGTCTGAGAAGAGGGACCATTGGCCATCAGGAGAAGGCAGTGTCATATGAGGCTGAGAATGGAGAGAGGCAGGAAAGAAGGACATTGATGGCAGAGTGACTGCAGACAAGTACCTGTGACCCAGAGCATGGCAACTCAACTTGGCAGTGAGGTATAGGAAGAAGAGTTCCAACGGAAAAAGTGTGGCAAAGGCCAGATTAAACCGTATTAAATCAATGGGAGGCAAAGATACAGAGTAGAGATGGCATTTTGTAGGAAACCACCAGTTACTTTAGGAAGAATCTCAGAGAAAAATAATAGAAGCCCACAAGTCTTTATCCAAAATATTTGAGACCATATGAATTTAGAATTCATGATTTTTCAGATTTTGGAGAGATAAAATAATGCATATATGCATATTATATAATAACTGGAGCAAGGTCTAACAGAGCAGACAGTAATCAAACATGCTATATATCTGCAGCAAAAAAAAAAAAAAAAAGCAAGAAAAGGAAGAATACTTATACTTAGTGAAATAAATAACCTTATACAATTTAAATTTTGGTTATGTTGCTTTACCACGAACCATTAAAAACTTTTATTTTCAGAGATTTTTAGATTTATAAATTTTGGCTAAGAAAATATAGGCCTATATCCATGGTAGCGAGGTGGCCAGAACTAACCAGAAATATTCTCTGAGATAAGATGGGTTAACAGAATGCTCAGTTTCCTACAATATAGGATTATTAACTCATGCATTTAGCTCCTATTTATATCTATACAAGTATGCTTAGTCATGCAATTCCCAAGCTTGGCTGATTGTTTTGTCTATGCCCTCTATGATTAGATCATAATGTACTAACAATCCTGTTAAATTCAGTGTTTAAAAGAAGCACAAGTTTCTTTACACAATTATTGATGGGAGATAACTTTGCTAACAGACAAAGCTTAAGAAAACTATCATGGTTGTAAGAAAAGGAGAGAAGTTCTTTTTTTTAAATGAAAGACCTCTAATAAGGAACATGTAACTGTAATTTTCAAACTTGACTTACGGTTGATACTTCTAGAAGAAAAATGTGGTGACCAAAGAAAGTTAACCTGCAGGGCAAATCGTGGGTTAAAGTCAATTGTTTTTATCAAATTTTCTTATTTTAGTTATCTTCCTAGAACCTCAACCCCATACATTTTCTAAATTTTTTTATTAGCAGAAAGTACAATTCATTTACTAAATTTACGAAAACAACCTGCGATCTGCTCAGCTGATGAACTGTAAGATGACATTGTGTGCCCTTCAGTGGAGTGCTGGGTACTCAGACGCTCCAAGGGCTGACACAAGTCCTTTGTCTTCTCAGCACATGGGCCTAAGTGGAATGGAACCTGCTTCCCTCAAATGTGAAAAGGACTGGGGAAAGTGGTGGGCCAATCTATGCCTGGGATGCATTGACAAGGCTGAGATTAGCAGGCAACGTTATTTGCAGCACAGAAGATAAAGTCTGACATTCCCTGAGTCGAATTCTCTGCTTGCCACTCCCAAGCCAAGGACTTGACCTTTGAATTTGTTTTCATCTGGTTCATCCCTAGAAACACAAAAGACCCTTCCCATAAAATCCTAACAGGTAAGTAAATGGTAGGAGTTGGATATTATTGACACAGTCAGATGAATCAAGTGCATCCGGTATCCTTTATCTCTCAGCCAAATCAGAGAACCTACTTTCCCAGAGAATAACAATCATTACAGTCCACTGAGTCTTGCGTTTCCAATTGTTTCTGTGGCAGCTGGCTACTGGGAAGTTGCTAGGGAATTGAAAAAAGGCAGCGTGGGGAGGGCAGATGGTTCCTTTGGGTTTATTTCCACTGAACGTTGCAGCTGTGAAACCCACTAACGTTCCAAGTGTCATATAAAATGCTTGCAAAAAGGGCCTAGTTAAGGGAGGAGCCAAAGAGCAGTCATCCTGATGTGTTTCTTTTTCTACTGTTGTAGGTGAAGCCCCCATAAATGTTAAATGCAGATACCAGATACATAACAAACTACTCAGCCAGAACTCAATCCAAACGTGTAATCAGACCACAGGAATCGCTAAACCTGATTACAGCCAGTATTTTCTTTACTAAAGGAAAACCCAGGAAGATAGCAACTGCCAAAGGAAACAATAAAGGCAGCAAAGGGTGGGACTTAATTGGTGAAAGTAATTTTAAGGGCAGACAATATTTATTTTTATCATTAGAATGAGATTGTATTGATTTTCTTATTTGTTTCTGAGCATACAAAATGTTCTGAAGACATCCTGCAAATACCACAATAATATGCCTAATGTATATTAGGATGCCAGGAGAACCAGAAAAAGGTGGAATTGAATAATATCTCAATTAAAATGCACACACACAAACAAATACCTGTGTGTGGGTCACTTGAAAAAAAGTGAATCAAATGATGTAGAACTTTTGAAATAAGTCATGGATACCTGAAAACAATATAGAAATACGTTTATATAAAGTATAATCCTGTAATAAATGTAGGTAATAAAATGTAGGTAATTCTTCCAATGTTTGTAACTAACAAAGACTGACAAAAACTCTAAATTTGGGGAAAAAAATTACACGTGCCTGTTTTGCTGACAGCCTTTCAATGTGATACCTGAATTTTACAAGGCATATCAAAAACCACTCCATGCAGACCATTTTACTACTTCATCCTTGGAATGTCTTTACTTTGAAAAGTTTGTAAAACTATAAGATCAAGTTAACAATTACATAATTTCACCACAGTAGAGATCCATATTCACCAGATGGAATGAAAGATGATGACTGTGGTGGGCCTGTGGGGTGGGAGCATGCACTCACATGTCTGTGCATGCACATGCAAGTAAAGACGTCCACTGGGGCTTGTCTCTACATTGAAATAAAAAATATATATACAGTGAGACTTACATGCCTCTCTTCAGTGATGCAGTAATAATTGTTTGATTTAATTTGGTTCATAGTAAGGTCAAACTCTTTCTTATTACCGTATATTTGCTCTGATTTTTTTTCCCACCATCTCTTCATGGACACATAAAACTGAACGTTTGCAGAATATTCCAGGTCACCTCTTGAATGCTTTGCTGCTTAAAAGTTTCTTCCACCAGATACCCTAAATCGTCTCTCTCTAATTTAAAGTTCCATATATTTCTAGGGCACGGGCAAAATACTGCCAGACTCTTTGCTAAAGCCTAACAAGAGTCACCTTTATTCCAGTTCCCACCATATCTTTCTGTCTTCTTCTGAGCCCTGTAAACTGTTCCAACTTCTGCTTGGTATTCAGTTCCAAAGTTGCTTCCATATTTTCAGGTTATCTTTATAGCAGTACTCCACTCTACTTGTACCAGTTCTCTGTATTAGTCTGTTTTCACACTGCTATAAAGAAATAACAGAGACGGATAGTTTATGGAAGAAAGAGGTTTAATTGACTCCCATTTCTTTATGACTGTGGAAGCCTCAGGAAACTTACAGTTATGGCAAAAGGTGAAGGGGAAACAAGGGATGCCTTACACAGTGGTAGGAGAGAAGCGTAAAGGGGCAACTTCCAAACCCTGTTAAAATCATCAGCTCTTGTGAGAACTCCCTCAGTATCATGAGAACAGTGTGGGTGAAACTGCCCCCATGACCCAACCACCTTCCAACAGGTCCCTCCCTTCCCTCAACACATGGAGATTACAATTTGAGATGAGATTTGGGTGGGGACACAGAGCCAAACCATATCAGGGTATATACACATACTTAGAAGGCATAAGTTCTGATGTTTGGCATCAGAATAGGGTGACTAAAGTTAACCGCAATGTATTATAAATTTCATAGTAGCTAGAAGAGATAACCTGATTGTTCCCAACACATAGAAATGATAAATACTCAAGGTGGTGGAAACCCCAAATACCCTAACCTGATCATTACACATACCAGCATATAAGAAAATATCACATGCACCCCATAAATATGTAAAATATTATGTATCAATACAAAATTTAAAAAAATAAGGATAGTATCTTCTCGACATAAAATTTACTTACATTTTTACACTAACTGAATCCTATGAAACAACTGTCTTTGGCTACTATAAATTGCTCTTTCTCTTTCTTACATTACATTATGTATTTTACATGTATCTATTTCCCCATAGAAAACAGATTTTAAACACACGCACACACACAATACAGTGAATATTAAGATATATTAATTTGTAATTACTCGGGTAAGAACCATGCAGGAGAGAGAGAAAGAGGAAGAAGGAACCTAATCAATGATCGATCTATCTATCTATCTATCTATCTATCTATCTATCTATCTATCATATATATATGCTCTGATTTTTTTAAAAAAAGTATATGGACAGCAAATACAGACAGCCTGACAAATAAAACAGCAGATTTTGACTTATTACTTCCCACTATACTGCTACCAATCAAGTAATTCAAAATCTCTTAGACTAACAGGAGTTGTTAACTTTTTTACACCATGAACCCCTTCAACAATCTGGGGATGTCAATGAACCCTTTTTTCCCAGTAGTGATTTAACATTTGTAAATAAAATAAATATGATTATAAAGGATATCAATTAATTTTTAAAATCAGCAAAATCTTAAAATCACAATATGAAAATAAATATGAGCATATCTTTGCATATGTTAATATACAAAAGAAAGAAAACATTGAAAGTATAATAGACCAACTTTTAACAATCATTTTCTGCAAATGTTGAGATTCTACCACTTTTAAGAATTGTCTTTATACTTACTGTATGTTTTGTTTTTTTTTTTTTTTTAACTGAGGTAACATTGACATAACATACATTAACTACCCAATTCAGTGGCATTGAGTGCATTGATAATGTTCTATAACCACCACCTCTCTCTAGTTTCAAAACATTTTCATCTTCCTGAAGGAATACCCCATACCATTAAGTAATCACTCCCCATTCTCCACCCTCCCACAACTGCATCTCCTGACAACCACCAATCTGCTTTCTGTTTTTATGGATTTGCCCTTTTTGGATATTTCATATAAAAAGAATCATACAATATGTGCATTTTTGTATATGTCTGATTTCTTTCACTTAGCATGTTTTCAAGGTTCATCCAAGTTATAGCATGAATCAGTACTTCATTTTGAGGGTTGAGTAACACTTCATTGTATGTGTATATTATGATTTGTTAGACTAACAGGAGATTAGTCTATGGAGATTCCTCCACTGATGGACATTTAGGTTGTTTCTGTACTTTGGCCATTATAAATAATTCTACTGTGAACACTTATATACAAGTTTCTGTGTGGGTATGTTTTTATTTCCTTTAGGTATATACCTAGGAGTGGAATTGCTAGGTCATTTCGTAATTCTACCTTTAACTTTTTGAGGAAATGTCATACAGTTTTCAAAAGTGGTGGTACCATTTTATATTCCCACCAGCAATGTACAAGGGTTCCTATTTTCCCCATTTTTGCTAATACTCTTTGTTTTCCACTTTTTAAATTATAAGTACCCTAGTGAATATGAAATGGAATTTCATTATAATTTTGATTTGCATTTCCCTGAAGAATAATGATGTTGATAACCTTTATAGGGGCTCATTCTGCCACCCAGGCTGGAGCACAGTGGCATAATTACAGCTCACTACAGCCTCAACCTGCCTGGCTCGAGTGATCCTCCTACCTCGACCTCCAGAATAGCTAGGACTACTGGCACATACCACTGTGCCTGGCTAATTTTTTAAATTTTTTGTAGAGATGGATCTCACTATGATACCCAATCTTGTCTCAAACTCCTGGACTCAAGTGATCCTCCCACCTTAGCCTCCCAAAGCACTGAAATTACAGGCATGAGCCACCTTGACCAATCCTATGTCCTTTGCAGAATTGAGTGACTTGTCTTTTGTTGCTGTGCCATAAGAGTTCCTTATATATTCTGGGTATTAGACCATTAATAGATGTATAATTTGCAAATTACTTTTCCCATTCTGTAGATTGTCTTTTCACATTCCTGATAATGACCTTTGATACACAAAAGTTTTTAAGTTTTGTAAACTTCATCCATTTTTTTCTTTCATTGCTCAGGTTTCTTTTTTATTACAGCAAACATGATAGATAGATAGATAGATAGATAGATAGATAGATAGATAGATAATTTAACAAAAATAAAGCCAGTATTCCACATACAGTAACTTCATACATCTTTTCTGCAAACATTGTATGTTAAGTATCTTCATTATTACCATGAAGAAACTAGGTCTCTGATCAATTTAGGGATTTGCCAAAGACTGCACATGTTAATAGTGGAAAAATCTTCTGTCTTTGAACACTAGGCAATAGTATTAGTTTGACAGATTAAAGGTGAATAATTAATCACATGGCATTACTTGTGCTCATGGAAGCTAAATATTTTTTTCATTCAATAAATATTTGTTGAGTTCTTCCTATGTGTCAGGTGCCATATCAGCTTCTAGAAATAGAACAGTGAACAATACAGACAGAATTCTTGCCCTCAAGATGTTTTCAGATTAGTGAGAAAGACAGACGTTAACCCCAGAAGTGTAAGTATGAGAGGGGAAGTGCATTGTGCTATGGGAACAAGTCGTAAAACTCCCCACAGGAAAACTTGTCGGTACATTTGGATACTTTAGTATATTCCATATACCACATTCTTATATGTTGCTTTATATTTTTTTAAATTGTTTCAGAGGTACAAGTTTTCCCTGATTACACTGAAAGCTCTTTAAGGAGGGAAACCATATGCGATATTTCTAGTGTCCTTCACAGTGGTATGCATTTCACCAGAACAGGAAATAATTATTGAGCACAACTAGAATGGAGAGAAGGAGCTAAGGAGTCAGGAATAATGAATCCTTAGCACACACTAGTACTGTAATTCATGAAGGATTTATAATAAATAATAGTTAATGTTTATTCAGCCCTTGCTGCCATTAAGAGACGGTGTTTTGAGGAGTTCAAACTTGATTTATGTAATATAGAATAAAAAGAGTAGAACAAGAATTCAAACCCAGGCAAGCTGACTCCCAGGGCTCATGTACATAACTCCTCTGGACATTGTCACCTACTTAAGAGATCAAATTTTGACAACTGTGTAAATATTTCGTAGCTAAACTGCAAAGTTCATATACAAAAGCATGTGCATAAGCATGCAAACGTGCACATGTACAATATTGCATGAATCAAAATCACAAATTGCAGTGGAACTGTGATAACTAGGGCAAAGGAGACAGAAACAAAGATTCAAAAAATGGTCAGTAAACTAAAAATATATGTTGAGTAATAACATCAGTAATTATTATAGTAAAGAAGAAAGAGGTCTGGAAAAGGTGATACAGGAAAAATCCCGCCCTATACTTTAATGTATCCTATTTTTCTTTTCTAAAACCAATCATCCCAAGAGGGTTCCATCTGTAATCTACCACAACAAAATAACGTGGCTTCGAGAAAATGACATACTAGAGAGACTATTACCTGCAGGATGCGGCCTACCCCAAACCTACCCTTAACATACCTATAATGAAAATCGTATACTGGTTATGCTGACAAGACTGTCAACACAACATAACCTTGCCCTGATATCTACAAAATGGTGACCTTGAGGAGAAAACCAAGCAATATTGTTTCTCAGAATGGTATAGTTGGTCACTAGTGTAAATTGCAGTGTTATTTTATATGTATGGGAATACTAGATGTTGTATACCGTAAAAGAAGGTGACCAAGTAAAACCTGTGAACTGGCAAATTACTTCTCCACGTAGTAAACTTGTATGATATTTTGGTGTGGCAAAGTAGGAATTTAACCACACAATTCTAGTCTACTGAGGCAAACATGGCTATATTCTGAAAAACTGTGTCTTGCACGTATTCTACATACCCCTCGCTGTAAACTATTAAAGCAAACTCAAATCTACAGGACAAGATTAAACACTGAATATTTTTGAAAAACATGAGCTATTAGCTATTGGTTGACAAAACTCATTTCTTTATACTTTTATCTTTTTCTTTTTTCTTTGAAAAACTTTCTAATTTAGTTATTTCTAAGCCTATGCACTTTGAAAACGTGGAAGAACAAATGCTCCACTTCGCAGTATTGTGGATTGAATAATTTTCCAGCTAACTACTACTAATTCTAATAAGAAAAAGAAATTAAAAGATGGAAGTTTTGGCTTCCTGCTGGCAAGGCAAAAAAGAAAGAAAATTTAACACCCGTGGTGAAAATAACTCTGAAACGAATCTTCTTCCTTACTTCCTTAATTTCTTATGAATAGGTTTTGTTTCAATGCTCTGCATAAAAAACGTTTGTTTTAAAACTTGGAGTGTATTTTCCCACAGAAACCATGTCATAATCAGAGGCTGGGTGCTCATGCCATGCTACAGTCATGAGGCTTTCTGCTCAGTGTTACACAGTCCACATTACCTGAGCAGGAACTGGAAGAAATGAACAAAAATAGAGTCCCTTGGACCCTGATTTCTACCTACTAATTGGTCAAAGCCTTCAGTCCCCTAAACCCAAGCCCCAAGCTGCTTCTGAGATGTCCTTAGGTCGGGAATCCACCATGGATATAATACTTTTAAATATTCTTCCTGGAGCCCCAGCAGTACCTGGGAAGAAGCCAGCCCAGTTCTCCAACAGGAGTCACGGGATGTGGACTGGCAGCTTCGCATAGTCTGTGCAGAGATCTGTGGGAGCTTGCTGAATAGGCAGAGCAATTTCAGCATTTTTATTTTTTGGCACATATCTTCCTATGAGCACAAGAAAGACAGCGCTGAGCAGTGATACATAGCTTTTGCTTCTCCTCCCTTCCCATCAGCTGTCGCTTCTGTTATCAGAGTGCCCGCCACAAACAGCCTCCCCGCTTGTAATTTGCTGCGGCTAATCTGTCATCTGAGAAATCAGATGACCAGAGCCGTTAGAACTACGTGTAAATTTAGAGTCAAGCTCTGAAAGACAGCCAGAGACCCTCTCCTTTAGGAGATCTTGTAGCAGGTTTCCTGGCAGCCATCTCCTTTCTTTGCAAAGCTGTTCTTATCTAATTCCCTGCTTGACAGTCTCAAAAGGTGACCTCCATCTGCAAGAGATGTTCCTATTGCACGATAAGTGAAGGATACACCAGAATGGAAGAAGGAGACATACAATGCAGTGCCTGTGCCAACACGTACTCTGGGGACATTCAAACTCACAAAACTTCTCTGTGTTCCATTTCCTCACTGGTAAAACGGGTATAACTATGCCCGTCCTGCTTACAGTGAGGTCTAATGGATTAAACATTTTCTGCTGCTTTAAGAATGAGTTATTATGAAATCAATGTCTTTAAAAAAAACAACCATCATTCTCAGGGATCTGTAAACTATAGATGCAGGCCAAATCCAGCCTGCTGCCTGTTGCTGTAAGTAAAATTTTATTGAAACACAGCCTCACCCTCTCCTTTATGTAGTGTCTATGGCTTCGCTTATGCTACAACAGGAGAGTTCAGTAATTGCAACAAAGATCTATGGACCACAAAGCAGAAAACATCTATTATCCAGCCCTCTACAGAAAAAAAGTGTTTCTGATCCATCTTAAGATATTTTTTAAAAGTATTGTTTTTAAGCAAACAAGATTGCATTGTCCCCCCCCCCCCCCCCCCACACAATGCAATTACTTAATATGGCGTATTTCCCAACATAGCTTGTACACTTAACAGAAGACCTTCAATAGAAAGTTACATTAATAACGCATAAGAAATTCATTAGACAAATTATCTGCTATGTAAATCCACTACAGTGAAAAGAGTAGTACTCAGAATTATTTTAAATTCAATTCTTAAAAGAATAATTAGCTCAGAGTTAAGATTTATTTCTGGTATGTAATTTAGGGAAAATAAAATCAGTAATACATTATTACCCCATTGTGTCTCACAGCAATGAGGGTGACCAAGCCGCCGAGAGTTGTCAGTGCCAAATACACTGTGGGAGCTCAAATATTAATCAAAATGACATCTGCAATATTTTCCTTTCCTAATCAGGCCTAAACATCGTGGGACATCCAGCAAATCAATAAGCAAAACTAGATGCCCTCATCACTCCTAACCTGGCAGCACTACATTTTTAGCCAGAAGACGAGGGCCCTCAGTGTCACACAAACATTTCTTTACCTCAGTTGTTTGCCATTTCCAAGAGATGACTGTGCCCACCTACGATCCCAAAATTTACCCTGTCATCCATCTCACTATGCCACCTATCACAGAAAGAAACACCCCTTATCAGTCCAAGATAAAATAGGCACAGTGGTACATGACTCTGGAATATGCTTGTGTATTCTGCCAAAGAGACTCATAAGTAAAGTGAGAATAGGCTGTTATAAAGTATTTGTGAAAAACGGAAGAGGCCTCACATCCTGTCCTCTATAACCAAGGAAAGGTGGCACAGGGACTTACGCTATACCCCAAACTTCCCAAGCTCCCACCAAGGCAGACTTTTGATAAGTTGAGAATTAATTACTTTTGGCTTCAAGCCCCTTTTCCTGCCTTTTCTTTCTAGTCCCCTTTCCTCAAAACTCTTATCCCACTAACACCTCCTATTTTCTCTCTGTGGGCTCTGGAATTGCTCTAGTGCTGAAAGATCTG
>NW_022161846.1:0-10471 GCF_008728515.1 Papio anubis
AGCCTCTAAAGTAGCTGGATGACAAGTTTGTGTCATCACATCCAGCTAGGATTTTGTACTTTTTGTAGAGACAGGGTTTTGTCATGTTGCCCAGGCTGGTCTCAAACTTCTAGAATCACCTTGGCCTCCCAAAGTCCTGGGATTACATTTCTTTTTTTAAAGTAGTTTAATTAATTTATATTTAAAATGATTACTTAACAAAATGAAGTTACTATTACTAGTTTTATTGTTACTGTTTTGTTTTTTGTAGATTTTTTCTCATTTCCTGTTTTACTGCTTTAATTTTTGTTTAATTTTTGCAGTGATGATTTGATTTTTTTTGCATACTTTCTGTAAATATTATGATCTTAATCTTGAGAAATGGAGATTACATAAAACATCTTAAAGTTAAAACAGTACATTTTAATCTCATGACAACTTCAATTGAATACAAAAGCTATACATCTAGTTTAGTTTGTTACTGATATTAAAGATTATATTACTTTATATTATATATCTTTTTATAGATTTTGCAGATTTATATTTCATTTTTCATATTCTGTAGAATAACTTTAAGGGTTTTATGTACCATCATGATAGTAAAGAATTCTATGTGTCTGTATATTTACATTTAACAGAGAGCTTTATACTTGTATACAGTTTTATGATGCTGTTCAGTATCATTTCATTTTTCAACATAATGAACTCATTTGGGCATTTCTGGTTTTTTTTATATGCGGAGTCTCACTATATTGCTGAGGCTGATCTTGAACTTTGGGTCTCAAGTGATCTGACTGCCTTGACCTCCTAAAGCTGTAGGATTACTGTCATAGCCCACTGTGGCTGGCCACCATATAGAGTTTTTTTTTTGTAGGACTGTGCTTGCAGTGATGGACACCCTCACCTTCTATTTTAGAAAGTCTTTATTTGTATCTTAGATTTGAAGTAAAATAATTTTGAATTAAGTAATATTGGTTAGAAATTTTTTATTACATCAAAATTTGGGAAGATTTCAGCCTTGTTTTATCTTCAAGTAATCTCTGTATTACTTTTTCCCTATATTCTTCTTTTAAGATTCCTTTCATGAATATATTGATTTACCTGATGGTATCCAATAAGTTTAAATGCCATGTTTTAATTCACAGTTTTATATTTTTGTGTTATATATTTTAGGGTATGCCACCTTACACCAGTTCACTGTGTTTTGATTTTTTAGTTTACAATTCTGTATGAAAATGTTCAACTCTGCAATTTAAGACTGTGTGGAACAAAACCAAATATAAATCAGCCATATATCTATTGCCAACATAATTATCTCTATGTTTGTTTGTCTGGATAAATATTATCCCTGTATATTTTAATGACTTTTACATTTGTTATGTAGGTTTGTTGTGAATGATTGTTTAATCCTGTCTAGGTGAATAGTCACAAAAATTCTTTTAGTTTCATTATCTATTTATTTGTGAATCTATATTATTTTTGTGTGGGAGAAACATTATGTGATTTGAATATAAGTTTAAAAGTATCCTAATTCTGAATCTTTTTCAGGTATTATTGTTCATTTTGACTTGTCAAAATCACATAACAACATTTACAATATTTTAAAAATTAATTTATGTTAATTATGTTGACATTGTTATGCAACGTATTGTTAGAATGTTTTAATCTTGCAAGGCTCAATCTCAGTACATATTAAACAACTATCAATTTTACTAATTTCCTGGCACTTTTCCAACACCACTCTGCTTTCTGTTTCTAAGAATGTAACTGCTTTATATATGCTATAAAATCTCTTTTTGTGGCTGATTCGTTTCCTGTGGCATAATGTCATCAAGATTTATCTTTATAGTTGGTTGAATATTTCCTGCTTTTAGAAAACCGAGTGATACTCCAGTATTTTTATATTTCAAATTATATCTACTGAATAATTTGGTGATGGAAGTTTGCATTGCTTCTACCTATTGGCTTTGAATACAATGCTGCAATAATTACGGGTAGCAAATGACTCTTCATATGACCATATATGTGCAAGATTATATAGGTGCTGCATTCTATTTTATTAGTCTATTTTTTCACCTTTAAACTATACCAAATTGTTTTAATTCTGTAGCTTTGTAATGTGTTTTGAAATCAGAAACTTTAATGCCTCCAACATTGTTACTTTTTTGAAGATTGTTGGATACCTTTTTGCCTCCTGAGATTTTATATATTTTTGAGGTTACTGTTTCCATTTCTTCAAAAATGCAAGGAGAAATTTCAAAAGTATTGCATTAAGTCTGTAGACTACATAGAGTGGTGTGGACATCTTCACAATATTAGTTATTTCAACCTTTGAACAAGAGCATGCTCAAGAGTGTGTTGTTTAATTTCTATGTATTCATAAATCAATTTTTTGTATAATTGTTTTATTTAAATTTTATTTATTTTTAATTTTTTTTTTGTTTGTTTGAGATGGAGTCTTGCTCTGTTGCCCAGGCTGGTGTGCAGTGGCACAATCTCAGCTCGCTGCAACCTCTGCCCTCTGGGCTCAAGCAATTCTGCCTCAGCTTCCCCAGTAGCTGGGATTACAGGTGTACATTCCGATGTCCAGCTATTTCTTTTTGTTGTTGTATCCTGAAGTTGTTGAGGAGTGTTCTCTATACCTCTTTTAGAAATAATTGTTTTATACTGCTTTCAAGTTTTCTGTTTCCTTACTAATATGCTGTCCTGTTTTATTATTGTTACAGAAAGTGGAGTATTAAAATATCCTACTATAATGATATTACTCACTGTGTGTTTCTTCAATTCTATCAATATTTGCTTTGTATTTTTCGTGCCTTAATGTGAGACATACACACACACACACACTTATATACAAAGTTTTAATAGATTCCCAGTGAATAAATCTATTATTATTTAACATTCTTTTTTGTGTCTTTGGAGTTTTGACTTTTGAGTACATTTTGTAAAATATGACAGTTTTTGACTTAAGATGTAGCCTGTGTAATATTATTTTAACATCTTCTATCATTTGGTTAATATTTGCATGTAATATCTACTTCTATCTTACCACTTTCAGGTTTTTTAAGTTGTTAGATATCAACTGACTTGTAGAAAGTTGGATCTTGTTTTTAAAAAGTATTTTTTGGAAAAATCTCTTAATTGAAAGTATATCTCTTGATTGGAAAGTTAATTTTATATATATTTAAATACCTTTCTTAAAGAAAGACTTACTAATGTTATTTTATTAATTGTCTTACTTAATTCTTGTATCTATATTTCTCATTTTCTCTCTTTCTGTCTTCCTTTGTATCTTTTTGTTTTTTGTATTAATGTACTTTCACGCTCTCATTTTTTGTCATGTATCTATAGAGTTTTTTTTTGTGGTACCTTGGGGATTACACAAAACCTCTAAAAGATACAATATGCTTTAATCTGATATAAAGTTAACTTCAGGTGCATACAGAAATTCTTGCTCATTATATCTGCTCCCAACTTTGTTATTGATGTCACTAATAATATATTTTTAAAGTTGTATATTCATTAACAGATGTTTATAATTTCTATGCTTTTATTTTTCAGATTTTAGAGAATAAAATGTTTTCTGCATCATTATAATAATGCTGAAGAATTCTATTTCTGTGCATGTGCATATTTTTTCCCCAAAAGTTATGTGTTTTTACATAATTACATGTTGTTTTCTTGCATCATCTTATTTTCAATGGAAAGAACTCATTTCAGCATCTTTGATATGTAGGGCATAAGAGTACCAATATACTTTTTCAGGATTTGGTTATTTTGGAAGACCTTTTTCTTTTTAGTTGGTAGGATAGTTTTACTGATTGTATTATGCTCACTTGACAGCTACTTATTTCAGGACTTTGACTAATTACACAACTCTCTTCTGGTCTGAAAAATTTTTGTTGACAAATTTGCGGGTTATCTCATAAGACTATGCTTGTAAATCACACACTACTTTTATCTTGCAGCTTCCAAGATTCTCTTGTGATCTGTGACTTTCAAAATTGTGCTTATATATGTGTTTGTTATAAATATCTTTGTGTGTATCCTAGTTTGTTTCTTGAGCTTTTTTATTTTTACATCATGTTTTCTTACTTTTAGGATTTTTCAGTTATTATTTCTTTTTTGTTTTGTATCTCCACAATTTCTGTTTTTTGATATTTTAAATATTTTTGCTGTTATCCTCATTTTTCTGATTTTCTGTGGTTGTCTGTATTTCTCTTTTACTCAGAGTATTCAGTTTATTTTAAAATTTTAAAAGTAATTTAAATATCTTTATTTCTGTGCTTGCTTTCTGAACATTTTATAATTATTTCAATGGGGACATGTTTCCCTAACATTTTGTATATATTATAATCATTGATTGAGAACTGGACATTTAAAAAAACTACCTGTCACAATCTTTATCGTGTAGCTTTGTCCGGGCCTGCAAACAGATATGGACTTTTAGTTTTGATATACCTGGAGTTAAAAATACACGTATATTTGCCCAAAGATAAATCTTAGATGTAAGGAAATTATGAAGTAAGTGTGTTTGGGTGAGTAGGAGTTTGTGAAAATAGGTACTATTTTCATAAGAAGAGAACAATATTGAAAAAATTCATTTAATAAAGTGACTCATTTAGTAGGAAGCTAAAAAACAAAAATGAAAACAAATCTATACTCTCTGCTTTGTATTTAATTCTGCACTGTAAAATCTTATGGCTTATGCTTCAGAATCTCCCCATGCATATTCTCTGTTTTTACTTGCCTGGTACTCATGCTAGACCCATAATTTTCTTGTTTCTTGTATTTTTTTGTGTTATAGTTTATGAAGGATTCATTATGTGAGCTCATCAGTGATTATAAAAATGATTTTTTTAAATGAAATTTGGGATACACAACATTTTTAGATATAATTCCAGAATTAGTGTATGAAGTTTATTTATTGAACCAATTTGTTTGGGTAAGTACTAGGGAGGCTTCATAAATCATGAGGATGTTTTTATATGTAAATGTATTGAACAAACATAATGCTTGCTGTGTAACAGATGCTTCAAGATAAAACCATAAATATTCTTGCTGGAGTGTCTGTAACTTCAAGTCAGAGATGGAAAGTATCAATGGTGAAGCAATGACATTGATTCTTCATGTGAAGAGGACCTTTTTTTTTCCAGGCTGTAAAGCTGACTCTTGCTGAATTTAAAAAGAAATTCTCTTCTTTCATTTGCTAGTTATCTTCATTTTGCTTGTCTTTTTATGAGTATTCCAACTATGTATGCCTCAAAGCCCGTTTTCTTTTTCTTCTGTGTTATGGCTACAGTTTTCTCACTTGTCTTTATGCCACATCATTTCACATGATACGTCCTAGGTTTTGATGGGAAAGTTGATATTTTTAATGTACCGAAAAATGTATTTTAACTTGAGGGTTTGCTTATCAATATAACTTTCAGATCATTTGAGATAAAGGCATACATTGTCCACAGGAGAGAGGACTAAATCAGCACTGCTTCTCTCTGTTTGTAAAGAGAATATATTATTAGATTCTTACACAAACTGTTTACAAATATAAAATTTTCTAGGAAATATATTTTAGAAATTAATTTTTAAGAGGGTTAATAGTAAGTAAAGAATTATATTTTTTATTTGGTTTTTCAGACAGAGTCTTGCTCTGTCACCTAGGCTGGAGTGTGGTGGCTGGATCTCAGCTCACTGCAACCCCTGCCTCCCAAGTTCAAATGATTCTCCTCCATCAGTCTCCCATGTAGCTGGGATTAGAGGCATGTACCACCATGCTTGGCTAATTTGCATATATCTCTCTTATATTTTAAGTTCCTTAATTCTTAAATAATTTGCATATTTTTAGTAGAGATAGGGTTTCACCACATTGGCTAGTGCTGGTCTCGAACTCCTAGCCTCAGGTGATCCGCCCACCTCAGCCTCCCAAATTGCTGGGATTACAGGCATGAGCCACTGACCTGGCCAAGAACTTTAAATGTAATTTTTTTATGATATACTTATAGCCCAAATTACATTTCCATGCAGAATCTTCTATTTTTAAGTTTTAATGTTAAAGATTGCAAATATTAAAATGACCTCTGTGGATTTGAAATTTAAAATAATATTTTTTTTTTCCATGCTGATATTAGAATTTTTAAGGCTTATTTCTCTTTTACACCATTTTTCTTGGTATTTTTCTCTGGTAAACTTCTGAAGATCATGTCAGCTTTTGGATCAAAAGATTTTCTGTGATTTTTGCTTGCAAACTTGTTTACTGTGTTTACAAGAGTGACCAGTCATGGGACCATAGGCAACACATACCATTTTATTGTCTTTCATTCCATTACCATCAGCACCAGAAACTCCAGGTGCCTCAACCTTAAACTAAAAGCCCTAAAGTACATTGGCTCTTCCCATGTGCTGTGTTGGGTCCAGAACATGCAGTGAATTATCAGACTTTCTATGGTTATGACTGACAAATGACCAAAACAGCACAAAAACTATGTATTTTTGATACTATTCAGTCAAGGTTATTGCAAATCTATAGAAAACATCTGAAACATTATTAACCTTCTATAAAGTTTTAAAAATCTATTTTTTAACTTGACAGATAAAATGTATATTCTGTAAAACATTTTGAAGTATATATACATTGTCAAATGCTTAATTCTAGAAAATTAATGCTTTAACTCACATAGTTAACTTTTTTGTGGTGAGACCACATGAGATTGTCTTAGCATTAAAAAAAATACAAATATATTAAACTAGTCACCATGATGTACAAAAAATATCTCAAATGTAATCCTCCTAAACAACTATAATTATTTATTCTTTGACAGACATTTTTTTCAACCCGCCCCTGCCCCCAAATACTTTGGCATCTGGTGGTCACCATTTTACTCTCTACTTCAATGAGATTAAGTGTTTTAAAGTCCATGTGTAAGTGAAATCATGAGATATTAGTCTTTCTCTGACTGGCTTATTTCAACTAATTTCAACTAATAAGTCCTCTAAGTTAGTCCATGTGATTGAAAATAATAGAATTTTCTTTTTTAAAGATGAATAGTATTTCATTGTGTATATACATCATGTCATCTTCATTTCATCATTAGATGTTGAGCTGTTGATTCTATATTTTGGCTATTGTGAAGAATGCTGCAAACAACATAGAAATGCAAACGTTTCTTCATTCTGACTTAATTTGTTTTGGTTACATATCCAATAGTGTAATTGCTGTGTTATATGGTAGTTTGATGTTAAATTTTTAAGAAATTTCTGTTTTTCTTTTTTTTTATGATGGGTGTCCTCATTTACATTCATAGCAACAATGTGCAAGAATTCCCTTTTCTTCACATCTTTATTCTTCTTTATAATAAGAGTCATCCTAACAGGAGTAAGTAAATATTGCATAGTTTTTTGGCTTGCCTTTCCCCGACAATAATTGAAAAATTTTTTTTGAGATGGAGTCTTGCTCTGTTGCCCAGGCTGGAGTGCAATGGTGTGATCTCAGCTTACTGCAACCTCCACCTCCAGGGTTCAAGTGATTCTCCCACCTCAGCCTCCCAAAAGCTGAGATTAAAGCTTCATGCCACCACGCCCAGCTAATTTTTGTATTTTTAGTGGAGATGGTGTTTCAACCATGTTGGTCAGGTTGGTCTCAAACTCCTGACCTCAAATGATCTGCCTGCCTTGCCCTCCCAAAGTGCTGGGATTATAGGCATGAGCCACTGTGCCTGGCTGAGAATTTTTTAATATATCTGTTGGTCATACCTTTTCTCAAAAAATAGTTTTTAAGCCTTTTGCTCATTTTAATAGTTTTTTTGTCATTTGTTGTATAGTCATTTGAGATTTTCATGTATTTTGACATTAACCCCTTTTCACATGTATGATTTGCAAATATTTTGTCCAATTTTTTAGTTGTCTCCCCCTGTTGATTGTATCAGATTACATGCAGCAGGTATTTAATTTGAAGCAATCTGACTCATCTATTTTTCCTGTTATTTGAAATTTTTTAAATTTCAAAAGTCACTGCCCAGACCAATGTTTTGGTGATTTCACTCTCTCTCTCTATTTTTTAGTAGTTTCAGAGTTTCAGGCCTACATTTAAGTGTAATTTATTTTGAGTTATGAAATGAGAGTCTCATTTTATTCCTCTGCTTGTGGATATGAAGTTTTCTCAACACCATTTATTGAAGATACTGTCCTTTTCCTAAGAAATTGTCATCTTTACTGAAAATCTGTTAGCTGTAAATGCACGGATGTATTTCTGGTCTCTTTTTTATTTGCTCCATTGTTCAGTGTGTCTGTTTTTATTCAAGTACCATACTCTTTTGGTTACCATAGCCTTGTCATATATTTCAAAGTCAGGGTGATACCTTCAATGTATTTTTTGTTTTGTTTTGTTTTGTTTTTTGCTTGATTGGTTTGGCTATTTAGGGTCTTTTGTAGTATCGTAAAAATTTTAGCTATATTTTATAAAATTTTTAGTAAGTATATCACTGGTACTTTATTAGAGGTTGCATTATATCCACAGATCATTTTGTGTTAAATTTTTAACTTCAGTATTTGCCATACTGAAATTTATACTTCAATGAAAGATGTCATGAATTTCGAGTTAATATACTGACACATGTATTCTTCCTAGAAGGTCACTTATGTGTTTGCAATCAAGGTGTAGCATTTGTGGCCTTTTTTTTTGTGCTTCTGAATTTGAGTGAAATAGGAAGGCAGGTAGCAAAGCAGAGTCAACCATGACATTTCTAGTTTCTACAGACACAGAATCTGAAATCTAGTATTATGTTAACTAGAGATAATGACAGTATTTCAAAACTGAGGCAAAGAAATTGATACTTTATATTTTTAATCATTTTTATAGTTTTTAAAAAGTTTCTGAAATATTAAGTTAAACAACTTGAACATGCAGATGCCTAAAAGTTTTGTCTAGATGATAATATTAGTATTTAATAGCTTAAGTGAGTCAAAATTGCCCCAGTGGATTCACTGGAAAGCAGATATCTTCTAAGTGTAATTAGAAAATATACTTTCTATAATCCTAAGCATACAGATCATTTAAGATTATCACTATGTTTAGATTTGAATAAAATTTATAGGCTCCTAGTAACAGATATTTTAATATTTTCCAATAAAAGTGAAAAACAATAGAAATAAGTTTAAAACATGTGTTTAAAAGAAATTTCACTATGCCATCCCCATCAAGCTACCAATGACTTTCTTCATAGAATTGGAAAAAACTACTGTAAAGTTCATATGGAATGAAAAAAGAGCCCGCATAGCCAAGACAATCCTGAGAAAAAAGAACAAAGCTGGAGGCATCACGCTACCTGACTTCAAATTATACTACAAGTCTACAGTAACAAAAACAGCCTGGTGCTGGTACCAAAACAGATATATAGACCAATGGAACAGAACAGAGGCCTCAGAAATAATGCCACACATCTACAACCATCTGATATTTGACAAACCTGACAAAAATAAGAAATGGGGAAAGGATTCTCTATTTAATAAATGGTGCTGGGAAAACTGGCTAGCCATATATAGAAAGCTGAAACTGGATCCCTTCCTTACACCTTATACAAAAATTAATTCAAGATAGATTAAAGACTTAAATGTAATACTTAAAACCATAAAAACCCTAGAAGAAAACCTAGGCAATACCATTAAGGACGTAGGCATGGGCAAAGACTTCATGACTAAAACACCAAAAGCAATGGCAACAAAAGCCATAGACAAATAGGATCTAATTAAACTAAAGAGCTTCTGCAGAGCAAAAGAAACTATCATCAGACTGAACAGGCAACATAGAAATTGGGAGAAAATTTTTACCATCTACCCATCTGACAAAGGGCTAATATCCAGAATCTACAAAGAACTTAAACAAATTTACAAGAAAAAAACAAACCCATGAAAAAGTAGATAAAGGATATGAACAGACAGTTCTCAAAAGAAAACATTTATGCAGCCAACAGACACATGAAAAAATGCTCATCATCACTAGTCATCAGAGAAATGCAAATCAAAACCACAATGAGATACCATCTCATGCCAGTTAGAATGGCGATCGTTAAAAAGTCAGGAAACAACAGACGTTGGAGAGATTGTGGAGAAATAGGAACATTTTTACACTGTTGGTGGGAGTGTAAATGACTTCAACCATTGTGGAAGACAGTGTGTTGATTCCTCAAGGACCTAGAATTAGAAATACCATTTGACTCAGTGATCCCATTACTGGGTGGTATATACCCAAAGGAGTATAAATAATTCTATACAGACACATGCACCCATATGTTTATTGTGGCACTATTCACAATATCAAAAACTTGGAACCAACTCAATGTCCATCAATAGACTGTATTAAGAAAATGTGGCACATATACACCATGGAATGCTATGCAGCCATAAAAAAGGATGAGTTCATGTCCTTTGCAGGGACATGCATGAAACTGGAGACCATTATTCTCAGCAAACTATCACAAGAAGAGAAAACCAAACACTG
>NW_022161847.1:0-5516 GCF_008728515.1 Papio anubis
AGTGCTGGGATTACAGGCTTGAGCCACCGCGCCCGGCCAACTTTCAGCATTTTCTAAGTGTTTAAGTTTTCTATTAGTCACTTTATTAAAATAATTTGTCCCAATAATTGCTCTTCTGAAAATATATGCAAGCTCATACTCACGCATACACACTCACTTCATAATTTTCTTACACCTAAGGTTTATCGTCAGAGTAATATGTGTATATTTAACTCTATGTAAATTAAAACTAAAAGTCTATATGTTTGGCCAGGTGTGGTGGCTCACGCCTGTAATCCCAGCACTTTGGGAGGCCTAGGCGGGTGGATCACGCGGTCAAGAGAACAAGAGCATTCTGGCCAACATGGTGAAACCCCGACTCTATTAAAAATATAAACATTAGCCGAGCATGGTGGCTCATGCCTGTGGTCCCAGCCACTTGGGAGGCTGAAGTAGGAGAATTGATATTACATGAAAGTACAATTAGTAAAATAATATACTTATTTATTTTAATACTTTTAGCTATAATCATTTTTCTCACCATAATGTAGAAAAGTATTACTCTGAACCCCACCTTATTTTTATCTTTATTTGTTTATTAATAAAGTAGTTATTATGATTTTTGAAAAAAAGTTTTAAAATGTTCTGCATACATGTTAATGTAGGCTAGGCCATCCAAAAGACAAAGTAAAGCATCAACATTAAGTAATAGGCTAGGATTATACAAATGAGAACATGAACTCCCACCTTATACATTACTTAATATAAGTTAACTACAAAGAGCCTCTCCACTGACATTTTCACCATGCATCTTACATTTTAATGTCCTTAATATTTTATAGAAAAGGTCAAAAGTAATGCCCAACTAATAAAAAAGAATCTAGTATCTCTGATGCAGAAACAGTTGATCACATGCTTTCACATGTGAATACAATGGGAATAAATAACAGCATAAAGTAATTTGAAAGCTGTATTACATCATTATTAACTTTTCAAAACAATTTTTTTCAAGGAAATAAGTATACTTTCAATGTAATTACAATGCATCCAAAAAATCTCCTTTTAAAGTTATATACAAATAATTTATCTCACAGCTTTAGTTGTGGATTAGTTTTTATATTCAACACTCTGATTTAGTGTAATGTCTGAAGTGTCAGTGCTTTAGTTATTCCACTGTAAATTGTCTGATACTTACATAGAATCAATTATGAATTAAATATTTTTTCATATTTACCACATCTGCAAAAATACATTTTAGAATAAACTCTCTGGTGTTTCCTAAGCTGTAGTTTTTGAAAAATAAGTGTTTTTAAATTCATTACACTTGCATGACTCTTCTCCAATATATATTCCAATGTTGAACAAAGCTTAAGCAACTGCTTCAAGGTTTTTCTCTAGTACAAAATGTGCAATAAGATCTGTGATACAAGTAAACGTACTACAACCCCCTTTATATTCTTAATGGCTGTCTTCAGAATAAATATTCTTCACAAGGCTTATATTTTCTGAAAGATTTTTGACAGTAATTGCACTTTTAATGTTATTATTAACTCTGAACCTTCTGTTGAGTAAGATGTGAGTAGGCATTAATGGCTTTTCCATATTCTTTATATTTGTACAATTTTTCTCAAGGATAATAGCTTTCCTGTGAAATAAAGTGTAAGCACTGATTAAAAGTTTTGCCATATTCTTCACACTTGTGGGAGTTTTGCCAGTATGAATTATCTTACCTACAATAAATGTGACAACCATATAAAGGCTTTGTCACATTTTATACATTTCTAGGGTCTATTACACTAGTATAATTTTTTTTTTTTTTTTTCTGTATAGAAAATTTGGCCAGGTGCGGTGGCTCATGCCCGTAATCCCCGTCTTGAAAAAATAAAAAAGGAAAGGTTGGAGGCGTTGGTAAAAGAACTGTCGCATCTTTCAGGTTTGTAGAGTTCCTCTTCAGCATGAATTATTGCCATGCCTCTTACGAATTGAAAACTCGTGGCCAGGCATGGTGGCTCACACCTGTAATCCAAGCATTTTATGAGGCCAAGGTGGGTGGATCGCCTGAGGTCAGCAGTTCTAGACCAGCCTGGCAAACATGGTGAAACCCTGTCTCTACTAAAAATACAAAAACTAGCCAGGCATGGTGGTGGGCCTCTGTAATCCCCGCTAATCAGGAGACTGAGGCAGGATAACGGCTTGAACCCAGGAGGCAGAGGTTGCAGTGAGCTGAGATCATGCCATTGCACTCCAGTCTGGGTGACAAGAGTAAAATTCATCTCAAAAAAAAAAAAGAGAACTTGTTATAGGCTTTGCCACATTCTTCACACTTGTAGGTTTCTGCTATGAATTATGTAATAAGGGTTGAGAACTTCCTTAAAAAGCTTCATGGTCACATTCTTAATATTTGTGTGGGTTTAGGTTCCATATAAATTATCATATTTAGTAAGAGTCAAGGCTGTTAAAGGCTTTCCATGACATTCAACACACATCCATATGGCTTTCTCCAGTATGAATTATGTCATTAAGGGTTGAGGAACATTGTGAAAAGATTTGCCCACGTTCTTTCACTATGCAGGGTTTTGGTCTATCATGAATTCTTTTGTGTTTATTCAAGGTTGATGACCAGTTAAAAGTTTTGCCATCTTTCCACATTTGTAATGGCTTCTTTTCAGTAGTGTAGAATTATCTTATGTTCAGTTAGAGTTGAATGCAGTAAAGGTTTTCGCTACATTCTTCACACTTGTATTGTAGGGTTTCCTCCCAGTATGAACTCTTATTATGGTTTAGTAAGGTTTGAGGAACTGCTAAAAGCTCTGCCATATCTCTCTATTTGTAGGTGATTTCTCTCCAGTATGAATTACATCTCATGTTTAATAAGGGTTGAGGATGAAATAAAGGCTTTGCCACATTGATCACACTTGTATGCTTTCTCCAGTATGGGGAAAGAGAGATCAGATCATACTGTATCTGTGTAGAAAGAAGTAAACATGAGAGACCTGCTTGTTCTGTACTAAGAAAAATTCTTCTGCCTTGAGATGCTGTTAATCTGTAACCTCACTCCCCCAACCCCTGTCCCAGAGACCTGCTATGCTATATGCGCGTTATGGCGTTTTTGCTGTTGTTGTTGCTGTTGTGCTGTGTTGACCAGGGTTTAATGGATTTAGGCGTGGTGGATGTGTTTGTTAAACAAGTGCCTGAAGGCATTGTTTGTTAAAAAGTTATCACATTCTAATCTCAAGTACCCAGGGACACAAATACTGCGGAAGGCCACAGGGACCTCTGCCTAGGAAATCCAGGTATTGTCCAAGGTTTCTCCCCATGTGATAGTCTGAAATATGGCCTCCTGGGAAGTTTCCCTGATCATCCCCCAGCCCGACACCCATAAAGGGTCTGTGCTGAGGAGAATTAGTAAAAGAGGAAGGCCTCTTTGCAGTTGAGCTAGAGGAAGGCATCTGTCTCCTGCTCCTCCCTGGGCAATGGAATGTCTCGGTATAAAACCTGATCGTATGTTCTATTTACTGAGATAAGAGAAAACCACCTTAGGGCTGGAGGTGAGACGTGCTAGCGGCAATGCTGGTCTTTAGTGCACGGAAATGTTTGTGGAGATGTTTGCATACACGCACATCAAAGCACAGCACCTTTCCTTAAACTTATTTATGACACAGAGATCTTTGTTCACATGTTTTCCTGCTGACCTTCTCCCCACTATTACCCTATTGTCCTGCCACATTCTCCTCTCTGAGACGGTAAATATAATGATCAATAAATACTGAGGGAACTCAGAGACCAGTGCCGGCGCACCATATGCTGAGCGTCGGTCCCCTGGCACACTTTTCTTTCTCTATACTTGTCTCTGTGTCCCTTTCTTTTCTCAAGTCTCTACTTCCACCTGAGAAATGCCCACAGGTGTGGAGGGGCTGGCCACCCCTTCAAGTATGAATTTTCTAATGTGAAAAAAGGGTTGTGGGCTGGTTAAAAGCTTTGTCACATTCTCTACATCTGTAGGGTTTCTCTTCAGTATGAATTGTCTTATGTGTGTTAAACTTACAGGACTGCTTATAGGCTTTGCCACATTCTTCCTTTGCATTTGAGTTTCTCGGTGAATTTTCATGTATGTGAGGTTGAGGATAGGTTGACTTTACCATGTTCTTCCCATTTAAAAGGTTTTTAGTATATCTTATCTGCTATATATCTATTTATATTTAGAAAATTATAGAAAGATTTTCTACATATTCAATACATGAAATAATATTACATCCTGAGTGGATTCTTTAATATTTGAATTCAAGTCCATTATAACCTATTTTGTGCCTTCCTCATCCACACTTTCAGCCTTTTTCCTGTGATTGTCCCTGCGCCTACATTTTTCATATCTTCTCGAGTATCCTTTTTTGGAAAGAGATCTTTATGTTCTGCTCTTAGTAGGATCTTCAATAAAGTAAATAGGAACCACATAACTAGAAGAACAATAAAAATCTGTTAAAAGCCAGTTACTAGACTCAAGATATATAGCACCTGGAATCTAATCAATGGGAGCTATAGACTACATAGGATGACATAATAAAAGATGCCACAAGAAACATATTTGTTCCTGAACATATAAATGTTAAAACCTTTGACCAAAATGCATTTTATAAAATGTAAAATATATAATGATATAATGCAAAGAGCCACATAGAAAAAGAAAACTCTGTTACATATACACAGCACAGCTTTTCCTTCTCCAGTATAACATTGTGCCTTTAAAAGTAGAATTGCCAGAGTGGAGACACATTAGGCTCCTTATATAATGCACCAGCACTTTGGGAGGCCACGGCGGAGGTGAATCCATGAGGTCAAGTGGTGGGGTACCCTGTGAGATGTTGAAACCCCTTCTCTACTAAAAACAAAAGAATTAAGCCAGGCATGAGTGGCAGTGCCTGTAATCCAGCTGCTTGGCCAGCGCAGGTGGCTGCTCCCGATTCCCTCCTGGGCAGAAATTCCTTGTGAAGGAACACCGACCACAGAATCCCACACAGCAGAGAGTTATTTGTTACTAAGCAGCGCTAGGAGTCCCAGCCTCAAAGTTGGCCCTGGGACCCTGACTGCTATTACCCGGAGGCATATAGGCAAGCACAGGTTCCAAGAAGAGCACGGCCTTGGCTGAGAATTCAAAACCAAAGCAGGCGTGTTTTGGGTCTAGCTGGCCTGAGCAAGGTGTCTTGTTCTAATTGGATTTAGAGCAGGACCCTTGAGGTTCTTTCCTGGGTTCCCAGTTCTGGGAGCTTCGAGGCAGGGTGGGGACCCCCAGGTGGCAGGAGTGGGACCCCATGGGGTTATTTCCAAATTGGCAGGAATCGGACCCCCTATCAGGGTGCAGGACCCTACTCGAAGAATTGGGACCCTATCTAGGGCCACCTGGTGCCTAATTTTTAAGTTTATGAAATTTCGTTTCCTTGGAGGCTGAGGCAGGAGAATTACTTAAACTGTGCAGGTAAGAGTTGTTGTTGTAGGATCATGCCACTGCTTCTAGCCTATGTAACAGAGTGGGACTCACCATA
>NW_022161847.1:6697-10439 GCF_008728515.1 Papio anubis
AAAAAATTATAAACATCCATTAATGAATATACAACATAAAAATATAACTAGTAAAATCAATAACAAAGTTAAAGGCAGATGTAATAATCAGGAATTTTTGTATGCAACTGAAGTTAATTTTTTACCGCATTAAAATATATTGTTGGATCTTTTAGAGGTTTTAGGTAATCCTAAAGTTACCACTAGTAAAATATCCGAGTATTGGCCGGGCACAGTGGCTCATGCCTATAATCCCAGCACTTTGGGAGGCTGAGGTGGGAGGATCACGAAGTCAGAAGATGGAGACCATCCTGGCTAACATGGTGAAACCCCATCTCTACTAAAAAAATTTAAAAAAATTAGCCAGGCGTAGTGGTGGGTGCCTGTAGGCCCTGCTACTGGGGAGGCAGAGGCAGGAGAATGGTATGAATCCAGGGGGCGGAGCTAGCAGTTAGCCCAGAATGCACCACTGCACTCCAGCCTGGACAGAGCGAGACGCCATCTCAGAAAAACAAAAAGAAAACAAAAAGAAAATATCTTTATAGATACACAAAAGAAAATAGGAAAAAAACTGAAAGCCTGTCAATATAAAAATCAAAAAAACACAAAAAAGACAGAGAAAATGAGACACAAAAATACAAGAATAAAACAAAAAATAACAGTAAGTTTTTATCTTTTTAAAAGATATTTAAAAACTATTTAAATATATTTATATCTTTCCAAGGAAGAGACATTTTCAATAAAAAGGTTTGTTAAAAAATTTTTTTTTTTTGAGACGGAGTCTCACACTGTCGCCCAGGTTGGAGTGCAGTGGCGAGATCTCGGCTCACTGCAAGCTCCGCCTCCCGGGTTCACGCCATTCTCCTGCCTCAGCCTCCTGAGTAGCTGGGACTACAGGCGCCCGCCACCGCGCCCGGCTAATTTTTTGTATTTTTAGTAGAGATGGGGTTTCACTGTGGTCTCGATCTCCTGACCTTGTGATCCGCCCGCCTCGGCCTCCCAAAGTGCTGGGATTACAGGCGTGAGCCACCGCGCCCGGCCAAAAAATTTTTAAAAATCAAGATTCAACTTGCCTTTTTACAAGAGTCAGTTGAGATCTAATGACAAGTAAAGACTGAAAGTTGCAGGATGGAAGTAGAAATTTCATGTAAATATTAACAAAATGAGTGCAGAAGAGGTCAAAATAATATTACACAAGCTATATCTTAAGTCAAAAACTGTCATATTTTGTAAAATCTACTTTAAGTCAAAAGTTGAAAAAGACAAAGGAGGACATTAAACAATATATAGATTCATTCACTGGGAACCTATGACAAATTTGTTTAAACATGCGTGTATTTGTGTGTGTGTATGTCTCAAATTAGGGTTTCAAATATAAAAAGCAAATACTAACAAAATTGAATAAACACAGATAGAGCAATATCATTATAGTAGGATATTTCAATATCCCACTTTCTGTAATTATAATAAAACAAGACAGAATATTAGTAAGGGAATAGAGGACTAGAAGGCAGTAAAAAACAATTATTTCTAATTTAGGTATAGAGAATACTCCCCAATAACATCAGCATACACAGCCTTCTCAATAGCTCATACAACGTTCCTCTTCATAGATCACCTGTTAGGCCAAAAACAAAGTCTTAACACATTTTTTGAAACTGAAATTGTATAGATTACTTTCTATGACAGAAATGCAATTAGAGTATAAAACAATAATATAAATAATAAATTTACAAATATATAGAAATGATACACCATACTCTTGAGCATGCACTTGTTCAAAAAACTGGGCTGGGTGCAGTGGCTCATGCCTGTAATCCTAGCACTTTGGGAGGCCAAGGCAGGTGGATCACAAGGTCAAGAGATCGAGACCATCCTGGCTAACACGGTGAAACCCCATCTCTACTAAAAATACAAAAATTAGCTGGGTATAGTAGCAAGCACCTGTAGTCCTAGCTACTTGGGAGGCTGAGGCAGGAGAATCGCTTGAACCCGGGAGGTGGAGATTGCAGTGAGCCGAGATCACGCCACTGCACTCCAGCCTAGAGACAGAGCAAGACTCTGTCTCAAAAAAAAAAGAAAGTAAAACAGAAAATGAGAAATATATAACTACTAGAAACACATAAAACAGTAACAATATAACTGGTACTAACAACTTCAGTTCTTTAATCAATTATTTTAAATATAAATTAATTAAACTACTTAATAAAATGAAATGTAGTCTTAGGACTTTGGAAGGCCAAGATGGGTTGATCACTTGATCCCAGGAGTTCACCACCAGCTTAGGCAACATGGGAAAACTCTATCTCTACAAAAAAATACAAAAAAGATAGCTGGGTGTGACGGGAAATACTTGTAAATCCACTACTCGAGAAGCTGAAATGAGAAGATCATCTAAGTTTGGGAGGTTCTGGTAGCAATGAGGCCTGCAAATCAGTCTCGTTGACTGAATGAGACCCTAGTTGAAATATAAATGAGGCCTGGCACATTGGTTTGTGCCTGTAATCCCAGCACTTTGAGAGGCCAAGGCAGGCAGATCATGAGGTCAAGTTCGAGACCAGCCTGGCCAATAAGGTGAAACCCCCCGTCTTGACTGAAAATACAAAAATCAGCCAGGCGTTGTGGCACGTGCCTATAGTCCCAGAGACTTGGGAGGCTGTGGCAGAAGAATCGCTTGAACCTGGGAGGCAGAGGTTGCAGTGAGCTGAGATCATGCCCACGCTCCAGCCTGGGTGACAGAGTGAGACTTCGTCTCAAAAAAAAAACCTACACTGAAGAAACACACTAATAGGAAACTACAAAATAATAATAAAAAAAAGTTTACTCTCATAAAACCTGGTATGCAACATTGATGTATCATTAAAAAAAAATTTGTCAGGCTGGGTGCAGTGGCTCACACCTGTAATCTCAGCACTATAGGAGGCCGAGGAGGATGGATCACCTAAGGTCAGGAGTTTAAGACAAGCCTGGTTAATGTGGTGAAATCCCATCTCATATAAAAATATAAAAATTATTTGGGTGTGGTGACACATGCCTGTAATTCCAGCTACTTGGGAGGCTGAGGCATAAGAACTGCTTGAAACCAGGAGGTGGAGGTTGCAGTGAGCCAAGATTGCACCACTGCACTCCAGCCTGGGTGACAGGGCGTGATTCTATCTCAAAAAATTAATTTAAAAAATTTGTCAAGGTAACTGCAATATTTAGCTGTTACTGTGTACTCATTAAATGCAGATATTTTTAATTATTGGCATGTACTGTGTGGCAATAAAATTTCAGAGAATATGCAGTATAATTATAAATAGAAGATTCTAATGAGAAACTTTTAATAAATAAGCATTTAAAAAGACTAGAGTTACTTTCTACATTTTAAATATATGTAATTCTTACACAAAATGAAACAGCTGAAATCTAACTTTAGAAGCAAAGAATAGCCTTACATTGTTAAACATAGAATATATATATATATATATATATATATATATATATATATATATATATTGCAGAATAGGGTTAGACCCTCTGACATGTAAAACATATATTAGGAAATAAACTACGTTATTATTTAGATACAGGCTAAAGAAAGTAGATAAAAATCTTATAATTCCTTATTGCCTGCAGCAAACTTAAATTTATAAGCAACTATTTTAGTAAATATAGAGTGTCTACTAATTATCTAATTTACTTCAGGCATACCATGCAAATTCTAGCATATTGTCCTAAATATCTGAGTCTAAAATTAACAGACAAATTTGAAATAGAAAAC
>NW_022161848.1:0-10435 GCF_008728515.1 Papio anubis
AGATCAATATTAACTATTTTGAGCGCAATATTACTCTTCTGCTTTTCATTTTGTTTTGTTTTTGAGATGGAGCTTCTCTCTTGTTGCCCAGGCTGGAGTGCAATGGCGCAATCTCGGCTCACTGCAATCTCTGCCTCCAGTGTTCAAGTGATTCTCCTGCCTCAGCCTCCGGAGTAGCTGGAATTCCAGGCTTGCGCCACAAAGCCCAGCTAGTTTTGTATTTTTAATAGAGGCAGGGTTTCACCATGTTGGTCAGGCTGGTCTCGAACTCCTGGCCTCAGGTGATCTGGCCGCCTCAGCCTCCCAAAGTGCTGGGATGAGCTTGGGCATGAGCCACTGCGCCTGGCCTTTTTTTTTTTTTTTTTTTTCAATTACAAACATTATAAGATGACTAGTGTTACAGCATAATAAACACACATGAACAGATGATTGTGGTGCATGTTTAACTGAATCAGAGTCAATTAATAATAGCCATACTCACAGTGTTACAAGGTAATTAGACAGAGAGGATAATAAAATGTCAATGCCTGAAAGCTCTGTTACTTTTACATGGTCGAATCAAATATCTCTCTTCATACTTTATTTTTGTAATAGCTGCAGGTAACCCTAATGCCAACAGTCCTACCTAAGATGATGTCGTCCTCACCCAGACAGGGAAATTGGTGTAAGGGAGCAGAGAAGTCCCAAAGAAAAGAACTCTACACACCTGGTATTTAAGGAGAGAGAAGGAATTCCTTCCAGGTCCAAAAGATTATCCAGGGAGGGCAAAACATCAGGACAGGGAATGAAGGCCTGGAGCTGGCAGACAAAACTTAAGCAGGGAATGTCTCGTGCTAGCACACTGCTCCAAGTATCCCCGCAACACCTGGGTAACCACAGATCCTTGTGGAACGGGGTATGTGGAGGAGGGTAGGGAATGTTTCTTCTCTTATATCTTCCCTCCCTTCCTAGAGAGACTTCATCAGATTTATCAGCTTCCACCTACCTGCACACACCCAAAATTCCTCCAACAGAAGAGAAAGCAGGTGTGCTCCTCCCCAACACATGCTACAAAGGCGAGAATCTGTATGAAGAGCCTCATCACCATCATTTATTGAGCAACGATTAAACATGGGGCACTTGCTTTACCTTCATTTTCTTATTTAATCCTCACAACAACACTATAAGGTAGACACTACGATTATTCCCATTCAATAGGCTGTATCTTCTCAGCTCAAAGTAGTGCAGTTTGAAGAGAACTACACCAGAGCTCGGTAATTTTAATTACAACGGCTCATCTATAATTTCTTATTTATTCTCCTGTGGTGTAAATCTTTATTTCTTCACTTCTGAACTACTAGACCTGCCTACCTGGTCTCCTATCCTCCATCATGTACATCCAGTTCCTCCTCATCCTCCACATAGAGTCACTGAAGCATAAGGTGAGCCAGCCTAGAGGCCTCACCACTGCTGCAAGGGGTTGGAGTAGCCAAAAACAAACACTTCTCTAGCTTAATACAAAAGACTGGGATTGTGAACACTCTAATACTCATGCTTCATTCATATTTTCAGTCAAATTTTCAGGTTTTTAAAAGGGAAAATGTGTTTTGGCATGTTTAATCTTTAGAACACATTGAATATTGTCAAGTACTTACTTAGAACAAATTAAATCTACTATGATTGTGATTACGGTTGAGTGTAACACATGAGTAATTTTCACTGCCAGGAAGGCTGCTCTAGAAGCCTTCTTATGACTTGGCATCACTGAGTGACATTTGGTCCAATGAGGCCATAAACACAGTCATGTGATGGTCATTTTCTGCAGGCTAGTTTGTTTCATAGCACTATCAGTACTCCACAGTAATGGAGTCATAGGTGGAGTAACACTTGATAAACAGCAAAGATGAGCTTTAAAAAAATTCTCTTACACTTAATGACCAGCAATTAAAATAATAAAACAAGATCCATAGCAACATTGTGCACAGGTCAGAGAAAATGTGACAAATAAAATGCTCATAATATTTTGTGAAAAAAACAAATAGGAATATGTCTGGTCTCAAGTTTGACTTTTCTCTAGAATTTTTAAATCCTAGAACCATGCATATATCAATATAATATGTTGATGGCTTAAAAACAACAACTAATATGAATCATACATATTAATATATAACTGTGCAGTTGTCAACAAGTGCATGTTCTCAGATAATTACCTAATAGGGTTATCTTGCCTATCTTTCTGGTGGTTGAGACACACCTAAGGGTGAGGATTCTGTGTCCTGATCACCTATCTCTAATGAACCTCTGGCTTTCATTCTAGAAAAAAAAACCATTCCTTTTTTTCTTGGAGAAATAAGCCAATAAAAACAAATAAAGAAAAAAGAAAAAAATCATTGTCGAAATACAGAAAAATCATTCTTGAAATCAATAACTTAATTTGACTTTTACTAAGACAAATCTTTCCAATCTTCCTTAATTTCTCTTGACCTCTATGACATGTCTCCAAGTAGAAATTCTCCCCATGCACCCACCCCCTACCTTGGCTTTAGAGATGCTGCCCTCTCTTCTTTCCTCTCTCACCACTCTTCTGCCTCCTACCATTTCTATAACTTAAATGAGGTGTTGGTCCTAGGTATATGATAATAGTTTTCTTTCTGTCTTCTCCCTTAATATCTCAAAAACTCCGGTTGCTTCAGTGGACATGTCCAGGCTAACAACTCTAAAATAAATCTGTTATTTCAACCCAGAGACTTCTCCAGCCTGAGAGTCCTATGTGCTAAACATTTGCAACAACCACTGAGTCCAGTTCAATAATTCTAAGCTTGCCTATAATTATTCTCACCAAATTATCTTCCCATTCTCATGTCCCTATTTCTAGCAATGATCCAATTACATACCATCTTACCAAATCTTGAAACTTCAATATCATATTTTATTCAACTCTCTTTCTCATGGTCCCTTCCCACTCACTAGTATATCTTTTCACTGCAACCTCCGCCTCCCAGGTTCAAGCAATTCCGCTGCCTCAGCCTCCCGAGTAGTTGGAATTACAGGCGCCCACCACCATGCCTGGCTAATTTTTTTATTTTCAGTAGAGACAGGGTTTTGCCATGTTGGTCAGGCTGGTCCCGAACTCCTGACCTCAGGTGATCTGCCCGCCTCGACCTCCCAAAGTGCTGGGATTACAGGCATGAGCCACCACACCCGGCCTAGTATATCTACTAATAATCATTGCCAAACTTCAGTGGATTTTTTCCTGCATTAGAAAGGCTTTTCTTGCCAGGCATGGTGATTCACACCTGTAATCCTGTAATCCTAGCACTTTTGGAGGGCGAAGCAGGAGGATCTCTTGAGCCCAGGAGTTCAAGATACAGCCTGGACAATACAGTGAGACCTCCTCTCCACAAAAACCTTAAAAAATTAGCAGAGCGTGGTGTTACGTGTGCGTGGTCCCAGCTACTGGGGAGGCTGAAACACGAGGATCACTTGAGCCTGGGAAGTGGAGGTTATAGCGAGCCAAGATTGCACCACTGCACTCCAGCCTGAGTGACAGAGATCCTGCCAAAAAAAAAAGGGGGGGGGGGGTTTTTTTTTTTTTCCTTTTTTTCTTTTTTTTTTTTTCATTGCCATTCTAGTTATCTTACTTCTGCCATTCAGCCCAAAATTTCTGGGTTACCATTACTTTCTCCTAGATGGTATCCTTTGTTTTTCTCTATTTTTTTTTTGTTTGTTGTTACCAAATGCAATTTCCTTAGAGCACCACTTTGATAGTATCCTTCCTCTGATCCATAAGCTTCAACAACAGTATATCACAGGGGTTTAGACTGGGGCTTCTCACATTTTAACATGTACACAAGTCAGCTGGGGCTCTTTCTAAAATGCAGATTGGGATTCCACTGGCCTGTGGTGAGTCCTGAGGGTCTGCATTCCCAGCTCCACGGGGGTGGGGGAGGCGGGTGATATTGATACTGCTGGCTCATGGACCATGTTTTGAAGATTTATGCCCTTGGTCATGTTCAAGTCTCATCTTCCTCATCTATCAAATGAGGAGAACAATAGCTGATAACAGGCCTCCTGCCCTCACCTTTGCTGTCATTCAATCTATTCTCAATATAGCAGATAGAATGATTTTGTTAATATGTAAGTCTGATCATGTCCCTCCTCTGATCAAAGACTCCCAGTGCCTTCATTCTCACTCAGGTAAAGCAAAGTACTTACCTTGGCCTGCAAGGCCTACATGATCTGATCCATCCTTTACCTCCCTGACTGCAACTCCTAGCATCCTCCTTCTTGCTTATTCCACTCCGCCCTCGCTGCCTTCTTTGCTGTTTTTAAAACAACAGCAGGTTTCTTCCTTTAGGGTTTCCTCTTGCCTTTTATTATGTCTAAAATGCTCTTCCTCCAGATAGTTGCACGGTATGCTCCCTCACTTCCTTTAAACGTGGACTTGAAGGTCATTTTCTCAATCATATCTTCCTTAGCCATGCTATCTAAAATTGCAAACATCCCACCTTCACCACCAGGTCCTCACATCCTCTTCCTTGCTTTATTTTTCTTGGTAACATTTATCCATATCTAATATAGCAAATATTTTGCTTAGAGAATATAAGCTCCAGGAGGGCACAGATTCTTGTTTCATTTAATTATTCTTACATTTCCATATGTTTTATTTAGCTGATCCCTCAAGAACTAGAAAAGTGCCTGGTACATGAATAAATATTTGTTAACTGAGAAATAAATGGAGAATAATATCAACCTCAAATGATTATTATGAGGATAATAAGATAGCACACATAAAGCATTTAACACAGTACTTTAAAACTAAAATTATTTGATTCTAATTTAGTTATCTTTCAATAATAAGATGGATAAATACATTGTGGTAAATTCATACTGTAGAATTCGATGAAGCCATGGAAATAAATACTCATATGAATTAATATGGATAAATCTCAGTAACATAATGTTGGGTAAAAGAAGCAATGCGAAATAAAATTATATATATATATATATTTGTGTATGTGTGTGAGTATATGTATATATTTAACACACAAAAACTAATCTAGACCAATGGACATCAGAATATTAGTTACCTTTGTAGGTGGGAGGAGAGACAGAGAATGCACGAAGCCGGCATCTGGGGTGCTGAAATGTTCAATTACTTAATCTGGGTGGTGCTTACACAACATTTTCACTGCTTAAGAATTCATTGAATTATATACCCATGATTTGTATACTTTTTGTGTGTATGTTATATTTCAATTAAAATGTTTTCTTTAAAAATGAGAAAAGGGTCTTTATGCTAGGAAACACTAAGCATAATTGAGGAGAGAGAAATTAATTGAAAGTTTATGTAATAAATGTCAAAACTACCAGTCTTCTTTTTTTCTTTTTGTTTTCAGATGGAGTCTCACCCTGTCACTCAGGCTGGAGTGCAGTGGTGCAATCTTGGCTCACTGCAACCTCTGCCTCCCAGGTTCAAGCGATCCTCCTGCTTCAGCCTCTCCAGTAGCTGGGACTACAAGTGCGTGCCACCACATCCAGCTAATTTTTTGTATTTTTAGTGGAGATCAGGTTTCACCGTGTTAGCCAGGATGGTCTTGATTTCCTGACCTTATGATCTGCCCGCCTCAGCCTCCCAAAGTGCAGGGATTACAGGTGTGAGCCACCGTGCCTGGCTCAGGCTTCCTTTTACTTGAATCCCAGAACTTAGTCAGCAGGGCTTTCCCCTCCAGACAAGTTAGGTGATTCTTCTCTGGAGACTTTGACAAACTAGGAGAAAAGACTTGATATTACAGTCGGGCGCTATGGCTCACGCCTATAATCCCAGCACTTTGGGAGACTGAGGTGGGCAGATCACCTGAGGTCAGGAGTTTGAGACCAGCCTAGCCAACATGGTGAAACCCTATCTCTACTAAAAATAGAAAAATTAGCCAGGCACGGTGGCAGGCGCCTGTAATCACAGCTACTCAGGAGGCTGAGGCAGGAGAATTGCTTAAACCCAGGAGACAGAGTTTGCCGTCAGTTGACCTCTCACCATTGCAATCCAGCCCGGGCCACAGGAGGAAAACCCTGTCTCAAAAAAAAAAAAAAAAAAAGAAAAGACAAGACTTGATATTAGGAGTTCTCCAACATAAGGCTTAGCAGATCACTCCGTAATGAAGGCTCCAGCTGACAAGCCTCCCACATGCACACAGCATTAATTAGGTTTTGTTTTTTGTTTTCTGTTTTTGTTTTTTTTTTGACAGTCTCACTCTGTTGCCCAGGCTGGAGTGCTCTAGTGGCGTGATCTCAGCTCAATGCAAACTCTGTCTCCCAGGTCCAGGCGATTCTTGTGCCTCAGCCTCCTGAGTAGCTAGGACTGCAGGCATGCACCACCACGCCCAGCTATTTTTTTTTTTGTATTTTTAGTAGAGACAGGGTTTTGTAATGTTGGCCAGGCTGGTCTCGAACTACTGGCCTCAAGTGATCCACCCACCTTGGCCTCCCAAATAATTTGCTTTTTAATGTGCAAATCTTAAATATGCTCAGATAGCCAAAGGCTACTGGATATTTTAGAAAAAATTTAATGTGAAGTAAAGAAGATAAAGCAGGGAGGAAAAAATTGTCAAAAAATAAATCATTCCTGTGAGACTACATCAAACTAAAAAACTTCTGCAGAGCAAAGGAAGCAATCAACAAAATGAAAAGGTAACCTATAGATGAGGAGAAAATATGTGTGAACCATATATCTGATGAGTTAATATCCAAAATATATAAGGAACCCACACAACTCAATAGCAAAATAATAATAATAATAATAATAATCTAATTTAAAAATGGGCAAAGATCTGAATAGACATTTCTCCAATGAAGATGTAAAAATGTCCAACAGATAGGAAAATGCAAATCAAAACCACAATGAGATATCACTTCATACCTGTTAAGATGGCCATTACCAATAATACAAAAGATAACAAGTGTTGGTGAGGATGTGGAAATAAGGGAACGCTTCCACACTGTTGATAAGAATGTAAACCGGGCCGGGCGCGGTGGCTCAAGCCTGTAATCACAGTACTTTGGGAGGCCGAGACGGGCGGATCACGAGGTCAGGAGATCAAGACCATCCTGGCTAACACGGTGAAACCCTGTCTCTACTAAAAAATACAAAAAACTAGCCGGGCGAGGTGGCGGGCGCCTGTAGTCCCAGCTACTCGGGAGGCTGAGGCAGGAGAATGGCAGGAACCCGGGAGGCAGAGCTTGCAGTGAGCTGAGATCCGGCCACTGCACTCCAGCCTTGGCGACAGAGCGAGACTCCGTCTCAAAAAAAAAAAAAAAAAGAATGTAAACTGGTGCAATCACCATAAAAAAAAATGGTTTCTCAAGAAATTAAAAATAAAATCACCATATGAACCCAGTAATCTCACTTCTAGGTATATATCCAAAGGAAATAAAATCAGCATCTCTGATATAAAATGACACCTAGGAGATATTTACATTCATATGTTCATTGCAGCATTATTCACAATAGTCAAGATATAGGGCCGGGCGTGGTGGCTCACACCTGTAATCCCAGCACTTTGGGAGGCCAAGGCAGGCAGATCACGAGGTCAGGAGTTCGAGACCAGCCTGACCAATATGGTGAAACCCCGTCTCTACCAAAAATACAAAAATTAACCGGACTTGGTGGTGCGTGCCTATAATCCCAGCTACTCGGGAAGCTGCGGCAGGAGAATCGCTTGAACCTGGCTGGTGGAGGTTGCAGAGAGCTGAGATCATGCCGCTGCACTCCAGCCTGGGTGACAGAGTGAGACTCCGTCTCAAAAAAAAAAAAAAAGATATAGAAATGACTTAAGTATCCATCAATGGATGGATGGTTAAAGAAATTGTGGAATATATACACAATGAAATATTATTCAACCTTTAAAAAAAGATCCTGTCATTTATGACAATGTGGATAAATCTGGAGGACGTTAAGCTAAGTGAAATAAGCAGGAGACACAACAAGATTGCACGATCTCACTTATATATGGAATCGTTTTTGTTTTATTTTTATTTTTTATTTTTTTAAAGACAGGATCTCACTCTGTCACCCAGGCTAGAGTGCAGTGGCCTAATCAAAGCTCACTGCAGCTTTGAATTCCTGGGCTCAAGCGACCCTCCAACCTCTCAAGTAGCTGGAACTACAAGAATGCCCCACCGGGCCCCACTTATTTTTAAGTATTTTTGTAGAGACTTGGTCTCACTATGTTGCCCAGGCTTGTTTCGAACTCCTGTCCTCAAGGGATCCTCTCACTTCTACCTCCCAAAGTGCTAGGACTAGAGGCGTGAGTCACATGTTCCGCCTGTGTGGAATCTTTAAAAGAGCTGAATACATAGAAACACAGAGTAGAACGGTGGTTCCCAGGGGCAGAGGAGGTAGAGTGGAAATAGGGTGAGGTCGATTGTTTTGAAAAAACTTCGCATCTGTTTTTCCTCTGCTCTCCCCCAACAACGATCAACACAGACGAGTTCTGTGACCCCAAAATATGTGGAGATGCTCCCTACGTGCAAGCAAGCATTTCAGCAGCAGACACCAGCTGGGTGTCCTACAATTGAGTTCTGACACAGTCTTCCTGGAGATAGCGTCAGATCCCACAGGTTGAGGGCTCTCTCCGCACGACTGTCCCCTCCTTCCCTCCAGTTACAAGTCCGGGCCTTCGGAACTTCTGACTGACTAGCTTCAAGTTGGGAGTTCCTATGAGTCCCTCTTTGACTTAATTTGCTAGAGCTACTCACAGAACTCAGGGAAACACTTACCTTCGCCAGTTTATTACAAAGAAGATTTTAAAAGATACATATAAACAGCCAGATGAGGAGATACACCGGGCCAGGTCTGAAAGGGTCCTGAGTGCAAGAGCTCTGTCCCTGTGGAGTTGGGGTGTGCCACCCTCCCAGCATATGAATGAGTTCTTGTTCACCTTCCTGTTGGCCTCCAAGTGTTCAGCTCCCCGGAAGTTCTCTGAACTCCCGCCTTTGGGCCTATTACGGAGATTTCATTGGTTGTTCATGGTTGAAGCACAAACAATCGTGTCGAAATGTGATTGGATGGCCGGGCGCCACGGCTCTGGCCTGTAATCCCAGCACTTTGGGAGGCCGAGGCGGGTGGATAGCTTGAGGTAAGTAGTTTGAAAACTGCCTAACATGGTGAAACCCTGTCTCTACTAAAAATACCAAAATTAGCTGGGCATAGTGGCCGGCGCCTGTAATCCCAGCTACTCAGGAGACTGAGGCAGGAGAATCACTTGAACCCGGGAGGCAGAGGTTGTAGTGAGCTGAGATCGCGCCACTGCACTCCAGCCTGGCAACAAAGCAAGACTTAGTCTAAAAAAAAAAAAAAAAAAAAAAAAGATATGTGATCGGACAAAAAGGGTATGATTTAAACCCAGCAAGCTCTGTCTGTTCAGTTCAGATTCTTCTTGCTCTCCGTGCAGCATTCCTTCCTCCAGAGTATGGAGCAGGACCGTATCTGGAATGAGGGTCTTAGGACCCACAATCGGATTCCAGTGCTGCCTTGGGACTCTAATGAAAAGAGGGCAGGAGAAAGTCAGAGGGAGAGATTCTGTCACTTGAGGCCTGCTTCTGAGTCTTAACAAAAGACTGTAACAAGGGCTATGGGAGTTATGAGCCAGGAACTGTGGATGAAAACATATATACATATTAGGCTAGTGCAAAAGTGATTGCAGTGTTTTGAGTTCTGTGAGCTGTATTTCTCCTGTATTCCCAGTGCTTTGGGAGGCCAAGGTGGGAGGCTCACTTGAGGCCAGGAATTCAAGACTAGCTTGGGCAACATAGCGAGACTCCTGTCTCCACAGATAATGAAAAAATTAGCCAGACATGGTGGCTCGCACCTGTAGTCCTAGCTACTCAGCAGGCTGAGGCAGGAGGACTGCTTGAGTCCAGGAGTTCAAGGTTGCAGTGAGCTATGATTGTGCCATTGCACTGTAGCCTGGGTGATGGCATGACCCTGTCTTAAAAAAAAAAATCAATTAATTAATTAATCTTCCATAAATATCTTCCAGAAAGTAGGGCAAAAGACAATAATTTGAAAAATAGATGGAAAAGCTATGAAAACTTGTAGACCAACCCAAGGGTCCTAAGATAGAGAGAAGGGAAAAAACAGAGTCAAGAATATTATCAAGAGATTGACTCAAGAAAATTTCCCAGCATGTAAGTCTAAATTCTAAATTGAGCATCCATCACAGTGGATGAAAAGGAATTCAAATTATTGTGAAATTCTACAACAGTGGCAAAAAATAAAAGCCCCTATATGCTTTTGTGATAAAAATGTCATACAAAGCTGAAGAATCAGAAAAGCATTGGATAACTCAACAGCAATACTGGAAACTAGAAGACAATGGTCCAATGGCATCAAAAGTTTGAGGAAAAATTATTTCCAATGTAGAGTAACACATTCAGCTGGACAATAAAATGCAAAAGT